>NW_008658766.1:46237-49353 GCF_000695815.1 Acanthisitta chloris
GGTGGCTGGCAATTACATGGGCATCTTTACGCAGAAGGCAACACCTGTCCTGGCAGATTAACTCTTCTGAAACTTCTTTGCCAGATACCATCTTGTAGCAGAAATAAATTGAAGTATCAATAAAAATAGTATCTACAGACACACTTTTTAGGGATTCTGAGCATCAGATGTGCAGCTGTAGCTAGAAGACAGAATCAAGAAAGGTAATTTTAAAGTGACAGTGTAATTGATCAGTTAACATGGAGAAATATAACAGAAATCAATTCTGTTTTTATTAGTGGCATTAAGCTGAAACCAGCTGTGTGCCACAATGCAGCACTTCATGCAGTTGCCTCACTTTGCAAAGGTGCCATCATCAAGCCCTACAGATCTCAGCACCTCCCACTCACACCTGACCCAGCCTCTGCCAGCACAAAACCTGCCATAACATTTTGCAGATCAGCTCTTCAAGATGCAAATAGCATCTGGTGGCTTCCCTTCCATAAATATCCCTGATAAGAGCTATTATTAACTCGCTAGTTTTCATTTGAAGTAAAGTATGCAAAATTTGCATTTATGTCTCCAATTACATGAAGCCTCGAGTTACAGGCCCTTCAAATCTTCAGAAAAGAGAAACACCACATAATTTCAGAGAAAGGATTCCCCTCTCCAGACATCGGAAAGCCCACAAGTTCCCTCAGCTGTAGATCCCACAAAAACTGTGGGAGTGGAGAGAGATTAAGCAGCACAAGTTTTGGCTAAGCCCATTTCAGTCCATAATGCGAGGAGACACTAACCAAAATGCAACAACACCACTGATCTAGACAGGATAGCAAGTTTTAGGGTTATTAATGCATTGAGAGAGTGCTACTCATACTTAACAAAAATATTAACTTTTCAATTTCTGTTGAATACAACATTCTTTGCTGCTAAATTATCTGATATTTTTTGAAGAGTGGACATAACACTATACTGCCAAGCCTATTCAGATAAGAGCCCCCCAGACCACATGCCAATTTCTACAGGAGACTTCTAGGGACTAAAGAAGAAAGGACACATCACAGAAACAGAGATGTATATGACATTTACGTCCACAGATCATAAAAGAGATTACTGAAATGGGTACATGTTCCTTCTCCAGATACATCCCATGTCTTGCCAAGGTACCCAAAAATGCAGACACCATGTCATGTTCCTCATCCACTGGGGCACGATGGTCTGAAATCCCTTTCAAAGATTGAAATAAGCTACCTAACTAGACTACAGGGAACAGTGTAAGGGTATCAGTTTCAAACTCAAACTTAAGGCAGCTTGTACAGGATTTAACCTCACTTCCCACCAGTAGGTCTAACAAACTTCTCACATAGCCTTGGACAACTGCTGTCACACCAGCCACGAGTTCAGGTCACCAGCCAAGACAACCCCCAGGTCAGCTGCAGCAAGGTCTTTGGGATAAAAGTTCCACAGCACTCAGCACACGGTAGCTACTGCAACGACCACACACACTCCTGCCTGTCCCTGTGTACACAGATGAAGTTGTGCAGGTAAAAGTAACAGTCATAGCCAAGCAGTCATAAACAAATCACCCAAGTCCATGAAAACTATGTGTATTGTAAAAATCAAAATGAAGGCCCACAATAATCTCAGGTATCCCAATAAATCCCATATGCAAACTTCCTTTCTGCCACTGAGAGGAATCCCCAGAACCACAGAGGAGGAAAAAGCTGGGTTCATTCTAACAGTGCTCTGAGATCCTCTATCCCAGGCTTTTACATTCACAGTGGATTTTCATGGGTTTAATGAGCTCCCAAATGAACATGCATCCCTGCCAATAAATGCCATGGCATATGTTTCTGCACCAGCTCCCTAGCAAACCTTCGCGGGTATCTGCTACTACATAACACAAATAAACAAACAAACAAAAAGACCTACAGTCTCAGGGGAATTTTTCCTGCCGGGGGAGGGAGGGAGGCCTGATCTGTAAAAGGAACCTAGAAAGAAGAAACATCAAATGAAAGGCAGGTAATAGAAACAGCTCTCGATTACTTTTACTGCATCTAAAGTCCAGGTTTTGCAGAAGAGAGCTTTCTTCTGCTCCTCTTTGCAATAAAAACCGGGCATGTCATGTCTAGTCTACAAAGAGGTCAGAAGTTCAGTTAAAAAAACCAACACAAACTTTGGATCACAAAAGTACTAACTTGTTTTAATTTAAAAGGCACTTTCTTAACTAAAGCAACTTCAGGTGGCATTTTCTCCATTTGCTAAGGGCAGGTGAAGGCTTTTCTGATGCTTCACTAAGGAACTCTGGCAAGCTTGAAAGCTATGTAAATACGCCTTCACCCAGGTCGCCCTTTCCTCCCCAAACCCATGCGGCTCTGGCAGTTTCAGGTGAGCGCTAACCATCACTAAGACATGGTCTCACCGTGCAGAGAAGAGCAGGTGTGCTCGAGATGCTCCACAGAGCAGCCCACAGCAAGCACCAACACGACGTAAAAAGTTGGCTGCTGATACAACATTCTGCAAGCACCAAGACAAAATAGAGTCCTCTTAATCCTTCAGTTTTAGTGCAAAGGCTCTTCTGCATTAAAAGAGACAACAGCTTTCAAGTGACTAGTGTCTCTTAACCACAGGTTTTCTAATCACAACTGGATGTTGTCTCCAGCATCCCCTTCCGAACGTGAAAAAAAACAGGGCTTTAAAGCACAGTGCTCATTTAGAGATATTTTAATTAAACTACACAGCCACTCGTTATAACAATTTACAAACAGTCTCTGAACCCCTCAGATAACTACAAACCCTCTTCATAAAATAACTAGCTAAAAAACGAGGGGGAAAAAAGCATCGCTTATTTATCCATTAAGATGTATTTAAGGGTGCCCCGGACCCAATCCTCCCATTAATCACACCGCAATTATCCGCAAGCGTTACTTTCGCTACATCCCCGTCCGTCCGCAGAGCGAAGAAAGACGAGCAGCGCCCGAGCAAAAAACCAGCGCGAGGGAGGCGGGTTTGGCTAGGAGCAGTGAAGTCAGGACCTTCCCGCTCCTCTCCCTGCACATGGGGCACACACCGAGGGCTCTCTGCACCCCGCGCTGCCCAGGGTTAAAACTTACCTCGGCGGCCGCGCTAGCGCTTCA
>NW_008658767.1:0-817 GCF_000695815.1 Acanthisitta chloris
TTCCCAGCCTTTTGGCCCTCCTGGAAATTCTTGATTTCTTCCCCACTCACCTGCGGGTAAGTGGCAGCAGTTTTATGTTGTTTCTTCCAGGTGTAGTAGTACTCTACACACTGTGCCACTGTCTTAGTCTGAACCTGTTGTGAAACAAACAGAAGGAATCTGCAATGGAAGGGCTTCCGGGACCTTGGAGTAAATTAGAAAGTAAAAAAGTCGAGTAAAATGAATGCAGAGTTAAATAAAGTCCATTGGTAGGAAAGGGAAATAGCTAGGGAGTCAAATAAGTATCCTGTCATGTAGCAAAACATTTATCATGTAATGCAGTCAAACATTGAAGGCACACATCAACAACAAATCCATCCAGCACAGTTTGTGTTTCCCCCATTCCCTCTCGTTCTCACACAGCCATGAGCTGCAGAAGCGCCGGCAACTCTACAGGAGAGATGTGACAGAAAACAAACCTTCCTTTTCCAAAAAAGCTTGGAGAAAGGGCTAGAAGGGCAGGATCGCACCTTTCACACAGGTGCTCAGATAACCACTGCATTATTACTCTAGTATCTGTGCTGTTGGATCACAGAGAGATCCTGGATTCTGATATTTGGTACCAGAAATGTTCAACACTCCATCGTCATTTTCCATTAGGGCAAATAATTTCCGGTGGCTTTACCTTCTTCTGGATGTGGTGGAAATTCTTCCCACAGCTGCGAAAGGCCTCCTGGAACACCTTCTTCTCCTTGGGTGTCCATCTGTCAGAGCCTGGCAAGAAAGAGCAAGAGGAGAACCAAACAGTCAGTCAGTTACAGAGAGATCCCTCTGGTAC
>NW_008658768.1:0-329 GCF_000695815.1 Acanthisitta chloris
GAGCTGCTGCAGCTCGGGCACAGCCCCAGCAGCACTCAGGACTCAGAGCTGGACCCAGATGCCAACACAGAAGCTGCCAGCTCCCAAGGAGGGACACAGCACCATGACTGTGGGGTGCAGGGGGGACCCCAATCCCCGAGGCTGCACCTGCCTTCACCCCCTCACTGTGCTGCTGGGAGCAGTACCACGGAGGGAAAACACCCCAGTGCCAGGATTGGCACCCCCCATGGGGCAGGGCCCCTGTGCCCTCTGTGCCCTATCCACCTCCTGAGCATGAGTGTACTGTGGGCCCCACTGCTGCTCCCCAGCCCTCCCACCCTACATCCTCC
>NW_008658769.1:0-42029 GCF_000695815.1 Acanthisitta chloris
ATTTCAATCAAAAAAGGAGACTTTTCCATGGCTTAGTGCCTTTTTAAGGTATGATGTGAGACATCCCCTCAGGTTCAGTGCTTATTGCCAGCTCCAAGATTTGATAGGAAATGCTGGCAAGGGTATTCCAGACCCCAGACATTATTAGTGAGACAAACCAGAGAGGCTTTTCCCATCAGCATCACTCTGCCCACACAGCTCCTCTCATTACTCAGGGCTGGTTTTATAAACCTCAGCACAGAGATGCTCCCAGTTCTGAAGGGGCTTGTGCACTGCTCTAATTCCTTCTGCTGCTCTGAGAGTTCTTCAGGGAACTCTCAGCTCTGCGTGACATTAGAACAATTCCCTGAGTTAAGAATGAAACAGGAGCTGTACAGTGTGTTTTAAGAGCTTTCTTGGATGTGAGTTTCAGCTTGCTGCTGCTTCTGACACCTGGGCTGTGATTTTACATCCTTTGCTTTGCATGGCTGGTGGTAAACCAGCAGTGTTTCTATATATAGTTAAAGGACTTGGAAGATCAACAGAACTGTAAGAAAGTGTTGGCTTTAAGTTTGCTTTTCATATATTACTTTTCTCTCAGAAACATCTCCCTAAGGGGGATAGGCAGTCACTTCTTGAAATCTTGCTGAGATTTGCTTTAAAATAACAGTAGCTGCACTTAGGCACTTGCAATATGCTTTTCTTTTTGCCAGAGCTGTACAGATGTGAGTTCTGAGTCCTTCAAACAGCTTAGGGGGTAGCATTGCTACTGTTGGCAGTACAAATTATGAACATCAAAGATGTTGGGAAACTTATAACTGTACAGACCTTTCCTATGTGCAGGAGGGGTTGTGGTGATTTAACTGCAGGGCATTTATATTGCTGCAGCTTTGCATGTGACACCCCATCCAGGTAGTTTTTATATAGTCCATAACAAGGATGCTATTAAAGTCTGTTTTAAAAGCTATTTTCAAGTCTGTAATGAGAATCCCTTTTAATAAAAAGTGACTTTACTAATTTCTGAGTTTATTCAAATCTGAAACTAGACTTGCTGCACCTGTCAAAGATTACAACAGGCACAGCTACACATTTACAGGATATTCAGCTTTCTGTCTAATGGCAGAGGTAAAGAAAATGGAAGTGGTTCTGATAAAACCTGTATAAAGCCTGAGCAACTCAACAGGAGTCAGTAAATTTGCTCCATGCTGGGAGCTCTTTAAATGAGACACAAATCTAGCCCAGTATGTTTAGCTGGTATTCAGGAAGTATCTTTAATTCTGCTTTATCTTCTTTCTGCTTTATCTCTTCTCTAAGCTCATTATATGAATGTATTCAAACTTTTTTATTATTAAGGCTGGTCAGTTTAACCCAGATTAAAGATGTAACCAGCACACTTCAAAAAGTAAACATAGAGGAACAGATTTTTCCAGTGGAGATCAGCTCTTCCTTAGCCAGGAAAAACCCAGAGAAACAGATTTGCAGAGGTCTTGGTTACTGACTCCTGGGAATCTGGCCCCACAGATTTCAGAATCTTGGGTTGCTGCTTTTTCTTGCCTCGTGTGGGAGATGAGAGGTGAAGTTGGGCCAAGTTCATACACTCACATTGCAAGGAGAGTGTTCTTTTCCTCATCTAGTTCTTCATGTGGTAAATACAGCTAATTTTACTGTGTGTGATCTATGCATTGGAACAGCAGAGAAAGTACTGCTAAATATATGTTGACTATGGAATTCCTTTGTGTTAAAACTGAAAAAAAATGCCCAATAACTTCCATGGCAAAGAGCATAAGGTTTTTTTCCTAGGAACCACTAAGAAAGTTCTGAGACATTAAATTTTAGGTAGCACAATGTAGGTAAGTTTTCCCCTAGCAAATTAAAGTCAGATGATTAAATATCATTAAATAGCATAGGTAGCATTGCTTGTGTGACAAATTTCTGTGGTTTTTTGGTTTATGCTTGTTTAATGAGAATCTGTAGTTCTCATCATTCTGAGTTTTGTCTTTCAGCACTAAACAGATCAGAAAATAACAGAAGCAATAAATTTTGCCTTCAAGCAGATGGGTCCCACTTTCTCCTGTCTGAGACCCACCATGGAGACAATTCTAAAGCTCTCACCTTCCCCTAACTTAGAGGATTCTGAGCACTTGTAAGGAAAGGGATTATGTACATCACTTGTTTGATCCCCTGCTCAGAACACCAACCTTGAGGAAAAGTGTTGCAAGTTTTGCCCTGTGAGTTTGAGAGATGCTGAGGATAGTCCCTGGTGGCAGCATCTGTCTCAAGCCTGGGACTGTCCCTCTAATAACTCTGATACCTCAGCACGATCTTTGGCTTGTCTTTGGGAAGATCTCTAGTGACATGAACAAATGCCCTTGTAGGAGAATCACCTCTGCAAGGATTCTTCCCCCTTCCTCTGCAGCCTCAGTGGTGTTCTATGTGTGGTTTGCCATGACAGTCCATGTCCTGAAAAATTTCACTCCAATTCTCATGGCACAGTGTGATAGATTGTATTCCCCTCTTGGACACCCATGACAGTGTAGTCAGCATGAAAATTATGGGTAAGGCTGAATCTGAGCTGTTCTTTGCTGTGCTAAATTTCATGCCTTTGTGAAAAATTGAAACTTTCAGGCACAGAAAATAATCCCAATAATTTTTTAAAAAATAATAAATTCTGGGAATGCAATCAAGGATTTCAACAAACACACAGAAATTGCTTTTAGAAAGAAATACTCACGTTTAAGTATATTCCTTCTTTCCAGCTCCTCAACAGCAGGTCTTTGGCTGAGTCGCCTGCGGAAAAACACCAAAATCACATTTTGTACCATGCCTGTGCTTTGCAAAGTCTGCAGTGTTCTGAGTTCTGGTTGGGGTTTGCCTCAGGAGAGGATTGCAAAAATCTCTCTCCAGGGCATGTGAAGAAAAAAAAAAACTGGCACCAGAATTCTTTCTTAGCTTATTTCTCCCAAATGCCAGCAATGCAGGTAAAAGTTCTCCTCTAGTTTGCTCTGCTGTCCATGAAATGCTGCCTCGGAGTGTGCATCCTTTTCATCACTACTTCCCAGCCAGTCAGTTGGAACCAGCACTCCCCAAGAGTTAAATTCACTCTCGAGGGGGTGTTTGAGGTCGTTATCAAATGAGTTTCACAGTGATCTTCTGTTCCCCTTTCAATCACACGTAGCAGCGAGCTTCCTTGTCTCTAGGAACACCAGTGGTGCATCCTGACAAAATGCAGACTGGCCAGAAATAAAGCTTTCCTGTGGTTTTCCGACCACACATCTACCAGACCAACCCAGCAGCTCTGCTCTGCCTGCTGAATGCAATCCGTGTGCTGCTCACAGCCTCACTCTGTCTGAACGGAATGTCTTAGGCAGTTTCACCTCCCCTTTTCAGTAGTGCTGCTTCAGGATTGAGTCTTCAAATCATATGATCAGTGCCATAGTGATTTGATTCTGCATACTAAATGAGACTTCCCCACGAGACACTGCTAATATCTGCAGAGGAGCTCAGGTAATTGGACTCCTCACACACACACACATGCTGCATTTGCTGGTTTTCATGTAATAATCCAGCAGGCAGATTGGAAAGAGGTTCTGATGCTGCCTGGGCTGTGTTCTGGTAACAGTAAGGATTCTCATCGGCTGCTCTCAGCAGATGTTGCCAAGCCAGAGATGAAGTTACAGAGACAAAGAAATGCTCAGAGCAGGGACCACACTGCAAACTGCTGCAGTAGTTGCTCCTCTGCTGTGCATAGGAAATGGTTATAAAGTCATGCTGTAACAAGCTCTACATTTTATCCAATACACAACAGATGGAAAAATGAACTTAACAGAATAAAAGAACTGGTAAAAGTGCCTGATTCCGATTTCTCCTTGTTTTATTAGCCTTACCCAATATACCCTCAAAATCCACTCTGTGGTCTTATGTTATCAGACCCACAACTCCTTACCCTTTTTTAATTCATTTTCCTGGGATCACGGGGAAATCTTTGGCACCACAACCACTACACCAGATTCACGCAGACAGAAAACTTAGATTATGAGCTTTTGTGCTTAGAAACACCTCCAGCCTCTCACTCTTCCTACCTAACACTTTGCATCACCTAAGGTTTTTGTCCTGGCCTCTGGGTGCTCTTCAGGGTGATAAACTGGATACTCTAACAGCTGAAGTTCCAATAATACGAACTGAAACAGGAATGATGCTGAAATGCCTTATTAAATAATTTAAATGTGTATTTTTAATTCGTTACCCTCCTCACTCATTTCCCTGTCTGTCTCAGACATGACACAACTCTGGCTAGGTTTTGTTCGAAACAGATTAAAGTGCATTTTATAATATAAATCAGGGAAGAATGACTTCCTCCCAGAGCTTATCTGCAAATGAAAGGTCCACCCGACCTGCTGCTCACATGCCTCTCGCTCAGCCACTCTTAATTACAGCCCTGCCCTGAGAGATGGATAGATTCTCCCAAATCTGGACATTAGATTTCAGAGGCCCCTTTGAAACTGGGGGATTAAAAGCCCAACAGAAATGATTAAAGCAGCATGAGAACACAAATGTATATGAATGCTCTGTATTTCTGTAGTTGTAATGTGGATGATGGTTGATTATTTTAACCCTGGCTCCCTACACATGGGAAGTGCTCACATTTCTGTGCACACCCTCAGCATTACCCACTGCAGAATGAAGAGGTGCAGACAGACACAGGGATCTGTGTGCATGAGGTTTTTTCCTGAGGTTTTCAGAGGTACAGACCACACTTACAAAATTTGTGTCACAGACACAAACCTAGCCATGGACTTTGCTACAAAATAAAACTCTCACAGGATTTGGGAAGCTGAGGATAGAGTGCAAACCCCAAGTACTGCAAGTCATGATCAAATGAGAAGTGGCAACACCACCACACATTGTTGTTACCAAGGTGTAGGGACATTTTGTGTCTATTTGCTGTTTTTCTGTTCAGGAGAAGCTTCTCTCTGCCCAGAAACAACTTTCATTTCCTTTCTGCACTGTGAGAGCTGCTGTGGGGTGGCTGAGCTTGGGATAAGTCAGTGAAGGTGAAGGAGAGAGGACTCAGTGCTCACACTGACCTCCCTCAGAACTCACAGCTGAGCTCAGAGCAAGAAGGACAAACAGGTTCCTGAGGGCTCCTGGCAGGGCAGTGGCTCAGCACAGCACTGAGGAAAGCACAGGTTACCTCTGTCAAAAATACACATCACTCCTGAAAGGACATTTTACTTAAGGAATTGCTTCTGAGTTGTTTGTGCCCCTGCCTGAGTGAGCTGTTCTCTGGGTGCTATGTGGCTCTGAGCAATGCGTACTCCATTTTGGGGTATTTATTTCCTATTTTTCTGTTAAAAATCTGCCAAAATATCAAGTTCTGCCTGTAGCAGAACCAGAGACACCCTCTGCACACTGAGCTCGGTGTGTGTCCTCACAGGGACTGTCCAGCCCAGGGCAGAGACAGTGTCATGATCTCAGAAACATCTCCATGCCTCAGGGACATCTGTCCTGGGGAAAGGGCCACCAACATCCCTCACACCATGGCTGGGGAGCACTGACCAGGAATCAGGGACTGCAGACTAAGGCTCTGGAGAGGGGATGCTCAAATCTCCTATTGAAACAAACTCCAGCTGAATAACAATATCCACAGACTGCCCCAGAGCAGAGCATCCCAGAGGGTGGAGCAGGTACCTCTCCTGACACAACCTTTGCAAAGGCTAAAAACTGACCCCTCAGTGACTGTGGATGTTCTCCACAGCCTCTGTGTAGACAGGGTTTGTATCACAGCTGCAAGTCACTTTGAATCAGAGTCCTGCCTGGTTTGCTGTGGGTGCAGCAGATTCCTTGCCCCTGAGTGTGGGTGGGAGCAGAGCTCAGCCCAGGGCTCACCTACCCTCAGCCTAATTGTTCTGCTGCTCTGGCTGGAGGAGCTGTTGGAAGATTTCAGGGGGGCAAGAGGCTCCATCACTGCTGCAATGTGGACATGGATGTGGCTGTGGCTGTGTGTGGCTGAGTCCTGTGCTTTCTGTTTCTGTTGTTTTCACCTAGGAACTCACAGCCCCATGTGGACTTACCTCAGTGAGGTGACTGTAACTCCACAGGGAGCACTCACCCAGACCATTGCTTCTGCTGTGTGGCAGTAATGATTTCCTTTCAGTTGATTTAGGTATCTATTACTTGTTTCTGGGAAAAACATCCAATTAATGCTGCTGTGTGCTCGTGTGTCATTAAAATCCAGGTCTGGGTGGTTTTGTGCTGTCTGCTGAGAGAGCAGTGCTCCCTCTGAGGGCAAGCTGTGTTTGGGAAGGGCTTGAAACTGCCTTGAAAACTCTCAAGTAACTCACAGGCAAATCCTACCTCTGTCCAGATCCCCCACAGTGTCGTTGGGATTGCCATGGTCTCATGTTAAGAGTATCCAGTCCAGGAATTTGCTTCCCTGTTAGTTTAAACCAAAGGATGCCAAGAGCAGCAGTAAGAGGAGCTGAACTGGCAGCACCTCACAGGCAACTGCAGCTGCCTGGGGGAAACTGAGCAGAACTGGAGGCATCAGTGCTGCTTCCCTGGAAATGGTGTTTGGATGCAGTTCAGAGTTTGCCGGGCATGTGTCAGTGATGCTCAAGTTTGGATAGACACCACAATCTGAATATTTTCTCAAAATGCTAAGGTAGGCACTGTACATGTGCGAGGATAAAAGTGGGCACAGACACACAGCATTACATACACAGCAATTTCTTAAGTTCAGACCAATTACAAAGGTTTCGTGGTGTTGTTCTGGTCAAAGAATGCCTAAACCTCCAAGCACCAGGTGTGTTTCAGCTGTTTGAGGTTTGGGGAGTGTCTGGGTTTTTTTTCAGGCTACCTTTAGAATGTGTTCTCCAGTAATTTGGGCTCAGAAAGATAACTGGATATGTATTGTCATCTCTCAGAAGCCAAAGACTTTGCTTGTTCCCATGTTCTCTGCAGTGTTCCTCCTGTGGGTGAGAGGAGCAGGTCACTGCAGCTTGGCTCAGTCACCCTTGGTTCACCCCAAGAACATCTGCAGGTACAGCAGTAGGTGCTCTTGGTCTCAAAGCACCACAGGTGCTAAGTTTGCACATGGCCTCGAGGTATTTGTTTTCTCTGTGCAAGGAGCACATGGGAATCCTAAGACATTCACAGGTGTTCCAGCAGCTCTCGGAGGGGCAGTAAATCTATGGTGTGTGGCTGTTTCCTTCTGAACATGTGTGGTGTATAATTGTAGCTAAACAGGCTGTCCAGGGGGTATGAGGAGTGCTGCCCTCCCAGCCCCAGGGGTGGGAGGTCTCTGTGGGCTGCAGCCCTTCACCACGAGGGTCTGGTGTGAGATCCTGTTCCATATCTGCACAAGTGGAGACACCTGAGTTGTTAAACCATGAATTGCTCGTCCCCTCGGGAGCAAGGTCACATGTTGGTGAGCCCAAGGACTCACACATGTGCCTCTGACTGCTGATCAGTAGATCAATATTTACTTCACACAGCCAGACCGTCTCATTCACATTTAAGGGAATTAATGTCTTGGGACCAGCATTACACCAAGGTTGAGAATATTGGACAGTTACAGGTGACTGAGTCCTCAGCAGCCTGAGAATGTGCACATCACCAGGACCCAGGGTCTGCTCTCAGATGGGCAATGCATCAATGTGTCCTGCAAGCAGGAGATGCTGCCAAGTTTTCTGTCCTCAGATTTACCCTCAGCAGTGTCTGCTTTGTCTGTTGTGGGAATTGCATCCCAACAAAGGCACAGCAAGCTGGGGGCTTGCAGGTATGGGCACAGAATAGCTGATGAGAGACAAGTTTGGAACAGGTACAGCCCACCTGCATGTGTGAGGGGCTATGCTGACTTCTCACACCTCAGATACTCCTTCCTTTCTAGGTCCTCTTACTAGTCTGCACTGTCCCCTCCCTGGCACACTCCAGCAAGCATTCAGCAGAGCCTAGTGGAAAAAAACCTCAGGTTCTTGGTTTGTGTGGTTTCTTATCTGTCCCCAAAATACATCCCTCTGCTTTCCAAAACTATTTCTGCATAGAGTCTGTGGCATAGGATCTGTATGTATGACTGCCATAAAACTGAATTTCTTTTGGGTTTGTAGCTGAAACCATAAGTCATAGCTCAGAATCTGGTTGCTACTCTTAGTTAGATCCATGTGATTCTGATAATCTTCTCCAAAGGGAGGAGAGGACTGAGTAGACTTGGACACGTGCATGTGCCTGTGACTCTGGACTGACAAGTGAGCAATCAATCCAGCCATCAGTAAATGAGCTGTAGCCAGCAGCAATTGCATTGATTGTCTCTTGTGTCAGGTGGTTTTGCGGATGAGTTGGGAAGAGAAGTGTTGGGGAGGATCTTTCTCACAGGAGAGCTCCAGTCCCAGCAGAGGGAGGAGAAATGGGAGTGCCCTGTGCTCGCTTCCCATAAAGCTGCTTGTGTCTGCTGCCCATCAGGAGGCAAAGCCTCTGCCTCTTAAATTGGCATCTCTGTTACCAGAACATCATGTTCGATTCAACAAGACGTTTATTTCCATCCTTCCCATAAGTAGCTGTGAAGAGGATGTGTGCCAGGGCTTTGAGTCACCCACGCACTGCACTGTGGCAGAGCAGTGCTGCCTGCAATGTACAATTATGGGTAGTAGTAAATCCTTGGTAGGAGGGACTTCTCTTTTACTGTCTGTACAAAATTAGAAGGCAGACACTGAGACACAAATTTGTTTGTACCTCAAGGTAATTCTGAAGTATGTAAAAAGTGGGAGCTGAGTGATGTGCCAGCATTTCCCGTAACAGGAAAATCACAGAATCAGAGAATAATTTGAGTTGCAAGGGACTTTTAAAGACATCTAGTCCAACACCCCTGCAATGAGCAGGGACATCCTCAAATAGATCAGGTTGCTCAGAGCCCTGTCCAACCTGACCATGAATGTTTCCAGGAATGGGGCATCCTCCACTTCTGAGTAACCTGTTCCAGTGTTTTACCACCCACACTGTAAAATTCTTCCTCCTTATAACTAATATCTAATCTAACTCGACCTTCCTCCAGTTTAAAACAGTTCCCCCTTGACCTATCTCTATCTGCCCATGTAAAAAGTCACTCTCCCTCTTTTTTTATAAATATTCTTCAGGTACTGGAATACCACAATGTTTCCCTGGAGCCTTTTCTTCCCCAGGCTGAAAAACCCTAACTCTCCCAGCCTATCTCCATAGCAGAGATGCTCCAGCCCTTGGAGCATCTAAAAGTACCATCCCAAGAGTAGTTGCTGCCATTCTGTGGTAGTAGGGAGGTAGAAGCAGCTTGAAAAGGGTGAGTTGGTATGGTAGATGCTGAGAGTTGCATGCTTTAAAATTGCCCAGTATTTTTGTCTATGTTCCTTCATAAACTGTTGTTTGCATCCAAATGGAAAAACTGCAGATAAACTCAGTGACTGTATATGTTTCCTTAATTAAATACGTTACTTATTTGTTTGGCCTTCAGTTCTGTCTGGGCTCTCAAGGCTGCAAATCAGCATGAGTTCTGTTCATTATGTTGTCACTCATCTCCCAGGCAATTACAATTGCCTATCATTATAGTTTCTGTGATAGAAGCCCTGCAATAGGGAGTTCAGATTTCAACTGGAATAAAAACCACATACTTGCCCAGTGTGACCTTGTATCATAACCCACTGTCCCTGAACAACCTGGATCCTGTGACAGGTTCACTATTGCATAGTGCCACTTAGTGATAAGCACTGTGTGGGCTGAAATACACCAACAGAGCCAGGGCCTAATTATGTGAGAGGATTCAGATGCTGAAGGCTTTACAGTAATCACTGTTTTCACCACCTGTGAAAGCCCCAGTGCATTTGACCTTTGGGTTCATAGTTTTCCCAAGGTGTGAGGAAGAAAGATCAGGCAGAGCTGGAGAGCAGAGCTGCCTCTCAGTTCTAAGGTCTGCTGCAAAGCTCAGTGCAGATGCTGAGCAACCTTCCCTCACCTTCAGGAGACTATTGCTTTTGTATCTCTCTCAACATGCAGTTAAGGACTCTTGAAGGATGTTGTGGCACATTGCAGGACCAACATAAGGGTTTTAATTTTCAGTTGTGCTATTAGTTAATATACAGGAGCTAATGTGCTGAAAATGGGGTGTCAATGTAATAGCTGCTTATTTCAGAACAGGAGCTTTCTCCTCTCCCCTCCATCTGCTTCCCCACTCTGTGGTTTAACAGAGCTGCTAGATAGTGGATCTGTCCTGTTTGTAATGGGATTACAATATTTAGTCATTAGGGTGAGAAAAGTACACCTGATTGTTCAGCCAAAGACATGTTCTGAGTCTGTAGCTTGTTTTGTTCAGTAGCGTGAGCAGCACTACTGCCTGTTCTCACTTCTGCTTTGCCTTGCAGCTGGGCAAAGAGCTGGTTTGGGGAATACATTCAAGCTAAAAATAACTCAGCACGAAAAAGTGTTGAAAGAACATGCTCTTCAAATAACTGTGTGAGTGGTGCAGACTCCCAGAGCACCTCCTCTGCTGAAGGCTGATGAGGGCTTAAGGCTTTGTATTAAAATATATGTTGGAGGGTCTTCCAAAGGAAAAGCACACACTGGTTATAACACTGTGCAGGTCACTGAAAATGGTTAATATTTCCCTGCAAAGCAATAGATATTCTCGTTCTTTTTTCTTTTTTTCCCCCTCTGAAACAGGAGTAGAACTCTGGATCTCTGTGTTCCACGGAATGGAAAAGAAAAAAGCAATGTTACATCTCTTAGATTTGGGCAAATTGAGAACATTGAGGGTCTGATGCTTCAGGACAGGCAAACAAAAGGAATCATACAAATCCCAGGGTTTTAGTTCTATCCCATTATGGATGTATTGCCATTTTATTATTTTAAACAAACACATCTACCACTAAAACCAACTCCAATAGCAACTGTTTGAGCAGCACTAGGGAGTCTGCAAGTCAATAACTAGTAGAGCAGAGGCAAATGTTGGCCCAGTGGTGGGGGCTGACACTTTCCTGAGACTTCCCTATGTCCTAGTGAAACAGCTGCATCCTCCTGGGTGCTTACTGAGGAATGATATGTACAAACCCAAAAGGAACAAGCAAACAAAAAAAAAGAAGTTAGGTTTTAACTTCACTGTATGAACAATGCCTAATGCAATGTTTGTGCTTGTTCTCCCCCAGGGAGGCTGAGGCTGTCTTGCTAGCTACCCTTGAGCCCCCTAAGAAATGAAGTGCCTGTAGGCTCATGACAAAACATCCTGGGCAGCCAGGAATGCAATTCCAGCCACTGCAATCAGAGGGAACAGGGACAGGATGACAAAGACATGTCAGTTTGGACTGTAGCAGTAGCTGTGTTTGAGTGCATCAAATAAAGATACTGTACATGGATGGAAGTGTCTCAAAATGCCCTGGGTTCAGCTAGGATGCTCACTGCTGCACAGCTAGCACTAAGACCCTGAATACTGTGCACTTAACCTATAAACAGTTGCCCCTACGAACAGATGCCAGTGCAATGTGCAAATGTGGGATTTGGGTCACTGGAAGAAACCACAGCTGGATTTGCAGAGAGCAAGACAAAGAAATATTGGTATGCCTGGGCTGTCAGTCTGCCCTTGTTGACTCTATGCAAATTCTCCTCCTCCCCCTCATTTAATGCAGAATGGTTTGAGAATGGCCATTCTTGCCATGGGTATGAGCTGCTGAGGATTTCCCTCTGCACTGTGAGCTCTGGAGAATATCCTTCCCTGCTCCCTGTAAGCTGTAGCTGTATATAAAAGACAATCTGCAAAACCTGTGAAGTGACAAATAAACCTCTGCAGGTGTATTTGCCATTGCACAGTCTTGCAGAAAGCAACAGCAAGGACTTACCCCACAGCTGGGGTTATCAAGCTGTGTGAACCTACTAACCCAGAAGCTTCAAGGCCTAGCAGGAGCAGACATGGCATTGCACTTTGCAAAGTGGCTGCAGTGTCAGGCTGAGTGCCAGGGGACAGCTCTCTTAATTACTGAAGTAATTCAGGGAAAATGCAGTTCTCTCCAAGTACTTCGTGCAATCCCTAAAGGAAAAAAAACCTAAATGCTAGTGATTTCTAAAGTTGCAAATGGTGCTGGGATAGGCAGTCCCTGCTGTATGGCTGTACACCTGCTACCAAACTGCAGGAATCTCTCTGGGAACACTCCCCTTGGCAAGGCAAATCCTTTGCAGTTCTCGCCTGTCACTCACCCACACAGCATCTCCAACAGGATGGGATATCCCTGTCTTCAGACAGCATCTTGCCATCTGTTGCACTATTTTCTGTTGCTCTTGTGCATGCTATTGTTAGCCCAGCATTCTGCAGGACAGAGCTAGACCAACAGCTTGCCCTCACACTGTCTTCAGCTTAGACTGGCCAGAGCCACACAGCCTTGCCCACAGCATGCTCTGAATCCTTCTTCTTTACTGCAGGATTGCAGTAAAGATTAAAAATCTTCATTTGATTTCAATATTTTGCTTTTTTTTCAAAATTTGTCTTGGGGTATCTTGTTGATTTTCAATGCAAAGAGTGTTCCTGCTGTCGGTGTGCAGAGTGAAATGAGAAATTCCACTGATAACTCAAAGGTGTAGCCCAGACATTCCACAGGAGTGAGAGTGTCCTGGTCACAGTGACAGGAACAATCATCTCTTCTGTAGGTCTTTCTCCAGCAGCTCTGAGTGCTCTGCAAAGCTGATCTATATGGTTTCCTCTATTGTACAGAATAGGAAAAATGTGACAAAGTGGCTTGTCTGGAAAACCAGATTTGCAGACCCTCTGGGGATTTATTCATTCCCTCTGCAAATGGTATTTCAGTTTCCCTTTGTTTCTAAATTGGACTGGGTGAGGAGTATAACTTGTCACTGAGTGCCACAAAGCATGACACTGAGCATGGCAGACAGGCTAACTTACAGGAAAATACAGAAAGGATTTGAATTTTTAAATGTCATCCTTATATTCTGTCTGTTCTTCCCCAAAGCTTTTTGAGACCCTCCTTATTTTTGTTTAGGATCCTGTTTTTAGTTATGATGGTACAAATCCAAATAGAATTAGCTGGTAAATTCCAGCCAGAACAGAATATTCTGAGCTTTTAAAATCTGCGTCCCTCAATTGAATAAAATGCAAGAATTTAATTATGTAACATTTCCTATTGACCTGAGCATTTAGTTTGGACGTTACAGCTATGATTTGTTGTGGTACAACATGCACTGTCTGCTACTGTCAGAGCACAAGGCTGAGACAGAAAAGCTTGGTGAGGTCTCTGTGTTCTCAGAGAGGATTCCATTGTACCACCTCCGTATCCTCAGAGGTGTTCTCCACCTGTCTCATAGGGTGGGGGAAGCTGAGCAGAGCAGTGTGAGTAGGCAATGACTTCTCAGAGCTTGAAGAGGTCTTGACTCTGCAAACAGCTTCCATCAGCCACTAGTTTTCCCTGGAACATGTTTTTGTCACTGCAGCTGATCACAGCAAGTCATAGTGTTTGAGTCCTGTGTCTCTGCTCCTCCAAAAGTCCCTGCTAATCCCAATCTTCCCATCACCCCTGCAGACCTAAGCTTGGCATTGCCACACACCCATCATTTCCTGTGACTGCTTGCCTTGTAAACAGGCTGCAAAATGATTTCTTCAAGCTTAATTACATGATGCCTATAACTTTCCTTACCACGTTAGCCCTGGTTTGTGTAACCTTTTCATGAGAAGGAGGATTTTGCCTCAGTTGGGTGGTATTTGAAAGTGCTGTACCCATTCCCAGTGGTAATTATCCCAACAAGGCTGCAGTGTAGCCTGGCCAGGACGTGGCTTTTGCAGACACCCTCAAATTAGCCTGATCTCTTTGCAAGAGGCCAGCTGCTATCTGCAGGGACTGCTCTGAGAGCCTGGCTTTGCTTTGCTTTTTTTTTTTTTTTTCCAACATGATTTTTGAGAAACTAATGAAGTATTAATTCATGCAGAATTTAATTTGCTTAATGAATATGATCATCTCAAGCAAATGACAGTGGTTGTTCATCTGTGAGCCGTGTAGTCTCGACATGGAGAGCTTTTTTCCAGCAGTGAGGCACTCGTGGTTTTATTCTGCTCTTTGTCTCTTGGCTGAGTAGGATTTTGTATAGCTTTAACAAAACAAAATAACTGGCACATCTTTGCTCAACAATGGATTAACTAGATTGAAGTACCTCTTTCTAATGTGATTTAAGACTCAGATTTTCCCAACTTTTCCTGGTGGCCTTGATCCAGTCCTCTGCACAAGTGGCCTTTGAACAGAAGGAGGTCCTCAACCTCCAAAGGTGTCATCCATTTATTTTTCATTTCACTGGGTAAGTATTTGAGCATGGATTGCTAAATCTGGGAGTCCTTTTCTTGGCTTTTGGTGTGTTACACGTGACAGCAAAAGAAAAAGCTAGAAAGCAAGAGTGCTTTCCAGGGTAAAAAATCCACTCTCCAGAGCCTGGAGAGAGGTCAAGGAGGTGTGCTAGCCACTTGGATAAGTTAATTATCCTGAAAAACAGATACTGAAGGAAACTTGCAGTGCTCTGTTTGACCCAAGTAGCTCCCAAGCTACAGGAAAACCCCCACAAGACCTGATTATACAGCTGCAGCTTGCCAGGTGGGCACAGGCAGTGGAATCAAAGAGACTTAGCTAGAGCTATGTTTTAATAATTGATATGACTGTACAATATCTGTTGAGCAGTGTTTGATTAAAATCAATGACCTTCTGTTCTGACCTGTTTTCTCTCCTTCCCCCCTTCCTATTTTCTAAATATTTATTTCCTTAATTTTTCACATCACTCACCTTCTCTGAAGTTACCTCAAAAAGGTAGAAATGTGCCTGACTGACCCAGTTTTTCTCTCTGAAAGCATCGAGCCCAAGCCTCTGACTCCTAGGGGGAATTCAGATCCTGAATGAATAAGACTACAGAAGTTGTGCTCAGAGCCGCAGGAGGAGGAAACTGTAGTAACTCCACAGTATTTGGAGAGGCAGTTAACTGCACTGTGTGAATTAATTTCCTTGGATCACATGTGCTGAGCCAGTTCTTGGAAGAGAGGCCAGAAATACGCTCAGGTTCTTCAGGGAAGGTGCAGATGACTCATGTGACAGCACTGCCCCATTAATCCTGATAGCACACACTGTGGTGCAAACCACATGGCCCCCAGGTATGCTGAGTGCAAATGTGGCACTGCACAGCAAGGAATTTTGGTCTTTGCCCTTCTCCAAACTGAAAGCCATGCTTCAGTTTTTGTGGGAGAATTCTATCTGCTTAGCTATTCTGCAGGCAATTCACAGCAACAGTTAGGGAGAAACTCTTTTATATCCAGTCTGCATATAAATCTAGTTAGGTTTAAAAGGCAAGTGGAGGGAGAACTAACACAACACCAAAACTTCCCCTCTCTCTCTTTTGTTCTTACATGCTTTCAAGTGGCAAGTCTGAAATGAGTATGGTAAACCTGAAAAAACATGCAGTCAAACCCCTTCCTGGCTGAGATTTTGCTTAATACCAGCCTTGCAGATACACACTGTCCATCCTGTCTGGCTCCTCTTCCAACTAAGTGAATTAAGTGCTTGGCTTTAAGTGCATAAAACATTTTTCCTGAATTTCATTAACAGGTCTAAACCAAAAAAACTAATCCTAAATAATCTCAGTGACACAGTGACCATACCCAGAAACTCCTGCTGTGAATGGCACAATCCCTGCTCAACCCTTGGGTTATCAGGAGCTCACAACTGCTGCAGCACCTTGTTCTGGTCAGGTTTTCCTCAGAAAGCAGCACAAATCACTGTGACAACCAGAGCAGCTTACTTTGGTCTCTATCGATTAAGCTCTGCAAATTAAATTAAAGTAATTTCTCCCTGTAATTACTTGTGCTGCAGACTCAAACTAGCTTAAGGACCCGAATCATAATCCGGTGTAAGGTGAAGAATTATAGAGTATTATTGGCTTTCTGTGCATTTCCATTTTGGTTTATGAGTGCTTGTCACTCGGCAGGGTTAGAGCCCAGAGCCTGAGGCATGTGTAGGTGCCCAGTTGCTGTGAGAGGATCTGAGCCTGAGCACATGCTCTGATTTGTGGGTGGTTTGGCAGGGCACAACAAGTGCACTCATTTCTTCCCAAAAATGTTTTTTCCTTATTTAATTACACTTGCTTTAGCAGATTTCCTGTAAGTTTATTTATGTAATTATGCTCCCTTGTGATACTTTGCAGCATTCTGAACTCTGATTTTTTTTTTCATTTCTATTTTCACATGTGCCACTTATGCCAGAAGATCTATTCGAGGAATTGACTCTGTGTCCCAGAAAAGACCCTGTATATTCCTAGCTGTGTTTACACCTGCTGCCCTGTTCTTCCCCTGCCTGCTGTGCTCTGTCCTGCTGCCCTTGCCTTCTCTGTGCTGTGGACAACATGTTTGATTATGAATTCCCAGCACTGAAGCCAGGGATGTAGAACAGAACAGTGTAAAGTGATAGTGTCTTCCCAGAAGACAATCTTTCACCAGCTGCACCCTGGGAATTTGGAACTTTGTTTTGACCCCTGGCAGAAGTCTCTGCCTCTGCAATGACACTGCCCCATGCTTGCACAAATACCTACCATTCCCCACAGGAGGTGTGTGCTGAATCCTTTACACCTGCACTGAGAGCAGCTCTGGGTCGTCTGCGTGTGATCAAATCAAAGAACAACACAGGAAGAAATCCTCCCTCTTTCAACCCTTTATAAATGAATTAGTGTATTTAAAAATTCTTGCCAGACAAGCTGTGGGCTGGTCTGAGACAGCAAATTGCTCTTTCTGGTTCAGCTGCAGATCATGGCTCCTGCCCAGAGCTGACAAGGTGCTCCGTAATTAATTGTACTTCATTGCTGAAGTAAGCAAGTGCCTCTGCTTGAAGAGCTTCTGTCCAGGGGCCTGGGATGATCAGACACTCAGAGGGGTTAGGTTTGTTACTTGCTGACCAGGGATTCGTGTTAGTGAAGTTCATGGTATTTTTGTGAGTACAATGCCTGAAAGGGAACAAACACTACCTTTGTCAACAGCTCTTCAGTCCTTAGGACAAGGGGACAGTGCAGTCAAGGTACAGCATGTACAGATGTACTGAACCTCCTCTAATGCTCATATCTCAACTGCACTGCAGCTCCCTTGGACATGAAAAGCCTTGTAAACAGGAGGCTGAACTTACTCACTGCTTGGGGATGTTAACAACAGGAGTCTCCTCCCTTTCCTCCTGATTTTTTGTCATTGAAGACTGTCACTAACTCAGGCAGCAGACACTAAACCTCAGCCCCCTCAACCAGAATGCCAGTGCTGTCACTGTGTTCATAGCAGGGTTTCAGCTGTGTGTCACTGCCTGACACCAGGAAGGGCACAGGGAATATTAATGCCTATGGAATCCAGACATCTAAATCCTGGGGGCAGGGCCAGCAGAATCTCAGCATCCTTTCTTCCTATGCTTCTCTCCATCCCCTGCAATATTTGGCTTTCCCACAGCCTGAAGAGCTGTGGCCATAATGGAGAAGGGACAAAACAGGTTAAAAATCCTCTCACAGCACTCGGGCACTGTGCAAGCTGTTAATAAAACACTGCAGCCACAGGGCAATCTCTGAGAGCAGCCCCTCAGCCAGTCCCTCACAGCACCACGTCTTGCTGTGTGCTGCAGAGTGAGGAGACAGGAGACTCCCTCGGCTTACACACGCCCACAGAATTAAATTGTGGCTTTATTTATAGCTCCTGCCTCGTGTGAGGAGCTGAGGCTTGCACAGACACCCACGCTGCACTCACTGGGTTATTTTTAGCCCCAGTGAGATGGTTACCTGGATGGTTCCTGCCAAATGAGAATGAAAGGCATTAAACTGTACACAGCTAATTGGTGGGGACAGCTGATCTGTTCTTTGTGCTTGTCCCTGCCTTTCTGTCTCTGGAATAAATCTGTTAGGTCTTCCCTGCCCTCTGCAGTAGGGGCAGTTCCCTGATTGCTAGTTCAGTGACTTGGAGCACAGTTGGAGCTCCAGCAAACACTTTGCTAATCTCCAGGTGAATTTAGGCTACTTCAGTAGCTACTTAACTTCTGCATTAAGGCTACTAGTAGTTTACACATACACACGCCCTTTTTGCTCAAAATAAAAGAAATATTCTCCAAATTCCTGGGGCTCCAGCCCAGTTTCCTGCAGAATCTCTCAGTCTGATCAGTCATGTCTCAGCTGGTGCCATTTCAACGAGCAAAGCTGCAGTGAGACATTTCTGTGAGGATGTGGCACTGGACGTGCCGTCCTTGGGAAGCAAGGTACAGCTTTTGTGTCATCAAGAGGTAAAATTTTTCTTGTGATTGCTCTGTGTTGAACTCCATTCCATGTTGCTTTTAGGCTGCACATCTGAAGTACTGTTTGCTTGGTATTGTCTCCAGCAGCACTGTGAACTTCACGCCCTGTTACCTGAGCCCAAGGTACAAACCAGGGTCTAACGTGGGTGTGCATTTAGCTATATCTGCAGTTTCTGGGCAAGTCAACTTGAAAATGCCTCTCCAAGGACCTCAGGGCAGCACTAGAATTACAGATTTCTAGATGTGGTGAAGTACTGAATAAAGATACCTCCTTTTCACTTTTCATTGCCAAGAAACCTTGCCCCAGCATGATTCATGTAGCCATGCCAACATTTTCGGTGTGGTAAAGATCAGTTTTAGGTGCTCAAGTTTTGGTTCTACTCTGTGTTCACAAACCCATTGTTCTTCCTGCCTGCCTCCCTTGGTGCCTGTATTTCTGTATGTGAGTTCCTGTCTCCATGATCTGTTAAGTGCTGCTTAATACATCGTGTCTACTTATGCAAATGTCCGAGGAAGTGAAAGAGAACATGAAGTGAAAATTACAAGTCTTTTCCAGGAATTCATGTTTTCATTGAAACATTAAGTCAGAGTGGGGTGTCTTTGACTGTGGGTATATGAGGCATTGTTGAGAAGCACCAGCCACCCAGGCAGTTCAGACATCAACTTCCTAAACAGTCAGATATCAAATTTAATTAAACAACCCTTTTCTGCGTCACTCTTCAGTCTAGCAACTCTTTCACTCCCCCAGGTTTCAGCTCCAACCCCTCCTAGACCAACGTGAGTCTGTAAGGCAGAAAGCAGATATTGCAAACAATCCTACTTGCAAATGTCTTTTCTGCCTCGTGACACAAAGAGCTCTCAATTCACTGAATTCCATCGAGGGCTTATTATCTATGCTCTGAACACATAATAATGGGAAGCAGGACGTGTTGGGACCCCCATTGCCTAATGCACAGTAGGATATTGCAAGTGTACACCATGGCCTGGGGCACTGGGGACGCATGAATTACTAAGAGAAACACTGCAGCACAGGGAAATCTGGGAAAAATGGAATACTGCCATTTTGGATGGAGGAAGAGAGAGAAGTGCATGTTTCCACGGCAACAAGTGGTACATTAAATTAGCTGGGAGCACAGAATATGGGAAATACACTGCTCCAAAGCAGCAGTGCACATAAATGAAGCCTGAGATCTGTCTTTACAGTGCTGTCTGTCAATAATAAATGTGGTCAGTTGATTTCTACTGTTGTAAAAGTACAATCTGGCCCAGAACATATCATCAATCTCTCTTTTGAGATAGGAGGAGTTGAAAAGCGAAGAAAAATAGGGATTTTAGCTTTGACTTCATAAACACTCTTCAGAATGATAGCAGAGCTGGTTTTCTCAGCAGGTTCAGAGCTACTGTTGAGATGTGTTGTGACCAGAACGACTTAAAAAATACAGCAGTTTTGAGATGTTATTCTTTTGTCTCCCCATTTTTGAAGTTACATAAATGCTATTATTTGGTCTGTTTTGCACATTATATATGTCAGCACAGCTTTCCCTCCAGAATACAGAGCCAGGCTGTGTTAGCTGTGGGACTGGGGCAATTTTCTAGACAGCTGCAGGGTTTCAAATCCCTATGACTGGGCTGGAAAATATTGATCTTGTAAGCAACTGCTTGTTTACTTGCCATGCTTAGGCAGCCACCCATTGAATAAGTACTGCTAATTTGCCTGTGTATTATTCCTTTGTGCTAAAGGACAGGTTTATAGCCTGATGGTACATGTGGATTCATGACTTGCTGTTATCTAAGTGTTACTAGTACAACAGCAGTAACATGGTCTTATCTGCATAGGTATAGCAAAACCTTATTGAGAACAGGCATTTCTACTGGATCCCATTTCCCAGACATTTCCCCTCCCACCTCAGCAGTAAGCTCCTTAGCTATAAAATTCCAGGTTGTCACAAAGAGACTATGCTGCACAAGGACTGGTGAAATGAATGAATGCAAAGACCTCAAAAACTTATCCAAGAATTTCATGCTTCCCTGTGTGTTTTCATCTCCACACTACAGCCAGGCCATGCTCTGAGCGGGGGCTTGGGGTGGTCTGGAGTTTGTGGGGTGAGACCTAGTCCTAGTCAGAAATTCTGGAGAGATATTGACTCTTTGGCCTTTCCCAGTACCCATTTTTCCTTGGTTGGTTGGTCATTGGTTCGTTTGGACACCTACTTTCTTTGCCTGGTGTAAATATTTTCCTGCATGTCTCCACCACCTGAGCTTGTTTGCACGGTCATGTTCTATTCTGGTGGATGAGTTAAGAGCTGAGCTCTGCCAGAGCACATATGTGCTGGAAGTTGTGTGGGAGATTGCTTCCAATCTGTTTTGCCATTCCTGGCTATTCCAGCAATCTCTGCTCCGTCTGTTCCCCGAAATGCGCTCAATCTTCCACGTTCCAGGAAGAAGGAGCTAAATGAAAGTCTGTCTCCAGCACTTGGAACAAAGGTGGCTTTTAGCCATCCTCTAGACATTCCCAATGAGGCTAATGAGCTGCACCACAGATTGCTCCATAAGACCATAGCAGACAGTGTGGAGGCTTCTTTCACTCTCTACATGCACACAGGATATTTCCTGGCTCCTAGTCATGACCAGCCCTTTTCTTCACCTGTGCAGCAGTTTCCTTTTTAAGTCTGTGTCCTGACACTTGACTCCATCCTTTAAAATAATTCTCTAGGCTCATTATTAAGCAAGTAAAATGGCAAATGAAAAGGAAGGGATAAAGCCTGGAGCTATGCCACCTGCAGCTGCAATTTCATTAGACCTTTCACACTAGCAGAAGTCAGGCTGAATTGAAGAGGTGTGACCTTCTAGGCATTTCAGCAATATGAGATGTGGCTGGATATGACATGATCTTCTCATTCAGTGAGTACTTTGTGATGGTTGGGGATGCAGTGGGGTAGAAACCATTTTTTTGTGTAATTTAGAGCAAATTAGGCTCCCAACCTGTGAAGAGATCTCATGGGCAACTGACTGGCCAAAATAGTGGAATTAACAATTTTGGGGTGTGGCTTGAAACATTTCCCTCAAATGTATACACAAAGTCCTGATGGAGAAGGTCCATGACACTTTCCTTCCTAAAACAATTGGTATTAATGTGGCACATCTATGATTTGCTCTGTAACTCTCAGAACGTGATGTAAATTGTAGTAGGATCTTGTCTGCTTGTATGGAAAGTATATGTTTTCTGTGACAGGGTCTGTCATCTGCACTGCTCTGTGGAGTCACTGGCACAATGCACAAGTCCATGCAATCACTGAGACTGGAGGAAGGCACTGATTCCATCCAAAAACATTGCAGAGGCATCATGAAGGGCACCCAAAATCTCATCTGTGTTCACTGAGCAGCTCATTTCTTAGCTGAGGGCAAGTGTGATGATGGCAGTGATGTTTTCTTCCATAAACTCTGGTCCATTAGGACTCGTGCTCTGATCCATTTGTGTGCTTCTCATTCCCTGTCCCCTGAGGTCAAGTTTAATCAAAAGCATACACATGAATGAGCTAGTCTAAATATCAATAAATGTTTCTTTCAGGAGAGGCTTGAGATATTTAATATTTAATAAGCCTTGAAAATGAACTTCTATTCATGTTTCTCAATCTGATTCCAAGCATTTTGGCTGTGAGTAGTGCTCACTGTCCCCGTGTGGGCAGGAGCAGCACAGATTATTTAACAATCCACTTTGTCTCATCTAAAATATTCATGTTTGCAGATACCCAAATGTAGCTCTTAAAAAAAAACACAACACACACACAAAAACACACACACACATAAAAACCAAATGGTGCAGTCTGAGCCTCACAGTTACCCTAACTCTTTGCTTTTGGCTACATGCCACAGTAATGCTTTTTCTCTCACAGCTCTCCCCTGTTGCCCTGGTTACTGATCAAACCCTGAGCATCCCTGCTGTGCCTGCAGCTGGGCTTACACACACCTCACCCAGGTGAGGGCAATGCTGCTGGAGTAGCTTCTTCCTTAAAGCACCAATGCACCCCCCCAAAACATCAGCTTTCCCTTGTGCAAGTAAATACACAGCTATGACAATTGCCATCATCCTCAAATTCAGCTGGTGCTGACAAAGCCAAATCAGTGAACAAATGTTTATATTACTGTTTTTGTCAAAGCACTAGCTTTGCTGCAAGACCTCAAAATCTTGATTACTCAGTGGAGCTGCAAGTAGATTTGGCAGAATTTTGTCTCCCACATTGACTTCTGTCTTGTTTTCTATCAGAATCAAGGCAATCCTGACTGAAGAGGGAGTTAAGATTATTTTTTCCCTATGGCTGACTGACAGCTGAAAATATGCAATATTAATTTGTGTATGGTTCACTGCAAGCAATGGACATGGGGGTGGGTGACAGTGCCTCATCTGACAGAGCTCAGAGGACACCCCATTGTAAAGGGAAGTTCCTCCCTCTTCTCATTCACAGCACTTACTTTGAGAGTTTCATTTCAATTTGCTGCCGGATTTCCTGTCTTTCCTCATCTGTCCTCCTTGGGAAAATATTCCTGTCTTCCAGCTCCTGCTTACTTGGTCTGTTTCGTAGTTTTACTGCCAGCAGCTCTTTCTTGCATTTTCTTGGCAAAGTACCTGGGACATGCATTGAAAAGAAAGTTATTAGAAAGACAGTTCCTGGGAATGGAACAGGAATGTGTGAAGAGCAGGAGCACCACAGAGTGACAGTGATCTGTGTGTTAATGTGCAAGCAGCAGTTGAACACGTTAATCTGAGTGAGGAGCACTACACTTGAGCACAAAACTGCTACAAATGCAGAAGGATCATACTCCTCTGTCATCTGTGTTATCCATGCAATGCTCTCTGGTGAAAATGACTTGCAGCTGAGACAGGATTCACATCACTAGTTCAGAAGTCAAAGACTGTGCATCTTGCCTCTGAGCATCTCTGTAACCCAGAGCAATCCCTGTTTTCTGAACCATTGAGTGGTTCCTTTGGGGAAGGACTGGATTGCTCAGTGGCAGGAGTGCCCAGGACATGTCCACCTTCCTGTCTGAGTCACCAGTACAACCAGGAATAGAGAATGGTGACTGAAACAATCCATGTTGTTGCTTGGCATGTCTGTATATATGCACACACATGTTTATATATATATATATATATATGTATGTATAAAATACACATGTATATTGAATGTTATTCTGTTTTTCTGACATTAGAAAATCAGAATTGTGATCAGACACTGTAAGTTTAACACTGCAAGTTAGACATTGTGTCTGTCTACATCCTGTCCAGTGTGACATAACAGAATTCCATTTACCAGTCAGTACTATGCTGTCAACATTAAGCCTTTCCCTCTGAAGAGAGCAGGGACAAATATTCCAGGGAATGAAAGAAAAGGGCAGGTTTTGTGGTGATTTGCAGGATGCTGGTAACTTAATGTGCATTTGGACAATAAGAGGCACAATACTTACTGTGATTGCATGACCTGTTGTGCTTATTGTAAAAATCTAACACTGTTTCCATGAATGCAGACAACCTAAAACATTGCCATTACAAAGGAACTGTTGAGAGGAGAGAACACAGCAACTGTTTTGAGGAGGAGCCTGCAGCTCTTCAGTGAGCTGGATGTTGTGTCCTTGATGCTGCCCCTCTGATGACATTAGAAACATCTTTCACTAGAGTGGGAACTGTGTTTGAGTGTAGGTGCTTGTCTCTCTGCTGTACCTCTCTAGCCTTCAGAAGGCTAAAGAAATGAAAATTGGACTCCTGAGCTTATAAAACCATTTTGCCATGTGTTTGGCAAGGTACACAGTGAAATGGCTGCTAAGTAGAAAGGCAACTTTACTTTCAAATGCAGATTGGGAGTCTGGGGGGATGTCCAGCTTTGATGAGGGGTGGCTTGTTAGGGTGGGGAGAAAAGAAGAGGCAAGTGCTACTAAAACCAGTCAGCTGCTGAGTTGTGCTGGCAGGACTGCAGTCTTCCAGCAGTTGTGTCACAGGTAGGTTGTAGGAAAGTAAATTTACACCAGGTCCCTGCACACCTCTACTGCTGTCCTGTCCAGGGCTTCAGCAGGCTCTGAAAATGGTCCCTGCAGAGTAGCACCAGTGAGATGTGGTTTGGGGTATTGTCAGGAGCTACAGTTAAACCCTTGTATTTGCTTCATCTTGGGAGTGTGGTGTGTGATAGGAGGTTAATTTGTTTGGGTTCCTTTTTACTTTAAAGGTTTGGGGTTTTTTTTATTTTAATGCTTCACCTTTTCTAGAAAAGGTCATCTCATTTTTATAGAAAATGACATTTAATTGGTATTTTTGTTTGGCATTTGAGATAGGATTAAAGTCTATTTTTTAAAGGATGCTCTGGAGGTTGGCAAGATTCTAAATCCTAGATAGATTCTCATTCCCAAATACTGGGGGTTTATTTGCTAGGGATATGTGGATCTACATTATTATTATCACTACTGATCTCAAATTTCTTTATGTAGAGGGAAGGAGTCTGTACAACCTCAGTCCCACATATTCCTGTTGGGAAGAGGCTGGGGCAGAGAGTAGTTATGGTCTCCCTGTGTGAGCAGCAACAAGTCTCTTGATAGATGCATTGATCTAAAATTAAACTTCTTAGAAGCCATGATCAACTCAACCCCCCTGTGGGAGCCTAAAAGCTGTGCCCTTGTTCAGCACCTTTCTTCAAATGCTCCAAAGTCTGTTGCAAACGTTAATTAAATGAAACCACACAGCTCTGAATAGTAGCTATACATTTAACAGATGGGTAAAGGAGTTAAATGATTTGGCTGGTGCCACACAGAGCCTTCTGTGAACTGAATATCTGACTCCAGCAGAAGAATTTGGCTCACAAAGCCACAGACTTGGGACTCTGTCAAGGTTTTGTCAAGGGACTCCATCAACCACACTGGGAGTGGGTGCAGAGTGGGTGTTCACACTGCTCGATCCATACAGCACAGGAACCACCAGAATCCCTTCTGCAAACAATCTGAGGGACATTTGGGGCTAGAAAACTCCTGGGGATCCCTGAACAGCTCAGTGCCTCCTGGCTGCACTGAAACCAATACATGTGTACACCATACATCAACTGCCTCTCTCCAGAACTGCTCAGGGAACTCTACATGTGTAGTAAAACCTTCTGCAGGGAGATGCACCCTAAATGGCTCTCCCATTCCCTGGTGACAGCTGAGGTGTGAACATGCAGCACTATCCCCACTCACCATACCATACCTTGTCTTTGAATTGTGGGGACAAGGGCCACAGTCACAGAGATTCTTTGCTCAGATGAGGACAGGGCTTAGTTTCTGCTGTTTTATCTTATTGAAGCACCAGCTGAAACTGGTGCTGTGCAGTTAAAAGGTTGGAGCTTTGTGTAAGAAGTCAGGTTTTGGAGCTGATGTGGAGACACAATGGCTTAAGCCCTAGAGGCTTGTGTTTCCACAGGAGGTGGAACAACTTTGCTTGAAACAAATTAAAATGAAGCTGCTCTTCCAAGCCTTGGCTGTTCCAGGCTGCTGTGCTGCACACTGAGAAAGGGGCTACTACTTAGTGAAATTAAAAGCACAAATCATATCTGAAAAATCTCAACTTTAACCCAAATCCTGCTGCTGTATTAGAGTAGTGGGGAACACATAACCCACTCAGGCTAAAGTGAGCTCACATCATCCAGATGTCTGGATTTCTAAAAGGCTTATGCTATAGCCACTCCCATGGTGCATATGCACTGGGCACTGATTAATCTTTAGGGTGTTTCACCAACTAAAAATGCAAGAGATCTGGATTAAGCTGATCTGCTAGTCCAAGGAACCTTTCCTCATGCTGGACCATTTGGGTTAATTCCTGAAAAATACTACCTGCCCAGAAAAGAAGAAAGAGGGAGATGATGTTACCCCTTCAGGAAGACATGCTGGGGAACACTGTGACTCATCTGTTTTCATCTTGATGAGCCACTGATGGCCAGTTCTGTCATTCCACCCACTGCAGAAACCTGTATCTGATGTTTCAGAATAAACAAATAAAACAAAACCAGAGAACAAAGAGAAAATAAAACCCAGAAACTAGTTTTCCCCACATCCCTTTTCAGCAGCCTGAGGCAAACTCCCTCCTGATGACTATCTCAGTAAAAACCAAACCTGCAAATACTCTTATTTAAGTATTTTCTTCCTAAGAGCTGTTTTTCCTAGTCAATCAGGCACAGTCAATGCCAGTCTGCCCCAAGACCAAGCTATCTCAGGCAGGATCTTGGCTGTGGCTTGTTTCATGACTTATGGCAGCTCAGCTAGGTCAACAAGAAGTGCTTGGAAAATTCACACCCTTCTCATGCTCAGGCTGCAGGTTTCTGAGAGAAGTTCCTGTTTTAATTTGGTTGAATCATGACATTTAATTTCCTGTATGTTAACTGTTCTTTCTGACATATTTACTGTTCCTTCTATCCAGCAAAAAGCAAATCCTAACACTGCATGATGCTGGAAGGACCTGGATTGCCCCAGTTATCAGGTGGGGGTTACATGCTAGTTTGATTTTTAAGCACCAGACTGCTGTCTTGCCTTGTGTTTTTAGAGGTTTCACATAATGATTTATTGAGTGGGAAGCTCATGGAGAACCAAGGTGCAATTCCTCACTTTTTCCAGAGTTATCTGTGCCTGTCTGCACCAACTTCCCTGTAGCCACAGAGCTGTGGCACTGATGCACTGCTCTGCATCGTGGTGGCAGTGGCAAAGTTGGTGATGGGCTAAGGCTGTTAACCATGTGAAGCAGCTCTGGATTACTGGATAGTTTTACTTCCTGACTTCCAAACCAGCCCCTAAAAAAAAAGTATCCCAACTTCAGTCTTCACAAATAACGAATAATCATTTGTTAAATATACAGAGATTTCTCTTCAAATATTCAGATTTGTTTTCATTAATAGGGGATAACATATTTATTTTTGTCTGGCTGCCTCTAGCTCTTAGAATTTTTACCAAAGGAGAGTGCTTTTATACACATAGTCAGAAAAAAATAGAACTTAGAAGGTGATTTTTATTTTTTAAGCTATCCCTAAATGCACAGCGATTACGGGAGGGACTCTCTTTTCTTTTGCCTTATCTTAGTAGTCTCTTCTGGTACTAAGTGTCTTAAGACATAAGAACAGAACTCATGTCCTGTTTGCTGGCACATACTTTCTAACAGGCATCTTTTAAAATTCATCTTTCATCAGTTTGAACAATTATGTTTGATTAATTTTTCTCTGCCTGCCTTTTTAATGCATTGGTGAAGAGACTGAAGGATTCATTTCAGACTGAATCTTTGTCTTGCTAACATGGAAAACATTAAAAACTTGAAAGAAAAATGATTTTTCTAATGAGAGCTGATTATTTTGCCAAAACTCACTTCAACAATTGCTCAGGATTATAAAATATATTCCCCACATGCCTCAAGAAAGGGTAAAATGGACCAAATGGATAGAAATGTTCTTTTTTGAGATATTTTCTCTACATGTTTGTCCTCCCTAGATTTATTGGCCTCTATCACTTTTCAATGTACCATCAGTGCATGGAATAATAGTCCTAAAATGGGATGAGTCCAAAACATCCACAGCATTGGCACCACATCCAGAAAACTTTGGCTACTGACAGAGAGATGTCTGTGAGTGCTGCCACTCACACACAGCTGTACAAAGGGTCCACAAGTAACTGAGAGGGCAAAGCACACTGATATATTGACTTACCACATAACTCTAAACTCCTGGCAGTACCTGCCAGGACAAACATGCTCACAATCACTATGATTGAAATTTAATTTTAGCTTTCCCCAGGATTCCTTGAAAAAGGTGATGTGACAAGGGAGGAATTTACCCTGCTCAGTATCATCTGTTGCATGTTGCCTTGTTTAGTGCTGCCATGGTGTGTCTTTGTAATGCAATAAGTGACTTTCCTTACCAGAAATAACAGAGTCGTTCAAAACTTCCTCATCCTGATAAAAAACAGACTCTTCCTTGAGCTCTGAGTTCATGATCATGTTTTCTTTGTTCTCATCCGACTCTTTAACTGAGTTCCTCTTGTTTTCTGAATCACTGCTGTAACCCAGTGAGTTCTCCTTCTCTTTGTTGCGCTCCATGCTTGATGTTCTGGATGGACGAACATCCACTCTTTTTTTTGGAGAGCCTTTGCTTTCTCTTCCATGGAAGCTGTGGGTGGAAGATGCAAAGCCCAGTTTTTATCAAAGACTCTTTTATTGTAATGGGAGAAACTTATCATTCTATGAGAATGAGCAGAATGTCTTGTAGCTCGTAAGGGCAGAAAGTTCACCATGGGACAATACAGGATGGCATGATCAACACTGTGCTGTTTGTAAAGGCCAGGGCAGAAAGTTCACCATGGGACAACACAGGATGGCATGATCAACACTGTGCTGGGAATGGCTGATGTGGATCTACATTCCTCTTTCTGTCATTATAAGAAGATATGGAAGGCTGATGACTAATGTTTTTCTTTGATATACACTCATAAGATGTACTGATTAAAAAAACAACAGCACATCCTTCTCTTGTGAAACATACATGGCATGAAATATTGCCATTCTGGTATTTTATGATCATGACAGAGGTTTAACAGGGCCTCAAAATGATATTGTGTGAATCTCTTCCCCATGGCAATAGTTGTTATGGAACTGAGAAATGTTACCAACTTAACTACAAAGCTCAAGGATGGAAAAGGTTATCTCTGCCCCCCTCTAATATACAGGAGAGCTTCTAATGAAATCCTATAAAGTACCCAATGTACTCCCACAAAAGCATTTGTATTAAAAATGGATATAGTATATGCTCATATATAAGCCAGGAGACACAGCCTGAAATAGCAGCACTTCTCACCTGTAGAGTACTGGGACTTAGAGCAGGATATGCCTTCACTAACTCAGTGTCTTGTGGAGAGATTTTCTTTTATCAAATGGTTCTACCTGTTTGAAAACCTACTTCCATGCCACAGGAGCCTCCTTACAAAGCAAGAAAGTATTTTGCAGTAACTGCCAAATTAAGCACTTTAACCAGGAACGGATGTTCCAAGTAGTGACATCAAAAGGAAGGCAAAGACAAGCTGTAGCAGTAATTCAAATGCTAATAGCAGGATAGGAACATTTACCAAGCGAAATGATTGAGTGGAATGACTCTCCTCATGCACCCCTAGAGCCATGAGGCTGTAGGTACCTGTCCTGCCGGTGTTTGGTGGCCAGAGCCCTGTGGAGTTCTTCAATGACTCTGCTGGGAGGTAAAGGCAGATGAACAGCAGCCAGGTGAGGGGAACCAGTTGGCGTTGTTACCTGTCCTCTGACATGGGGCTCGGAACTTTTCTGGCCGGAGGGATGGAAGAGGGCAGCTTGTCCTGAGATTTGGGAGGAACCAACAATGACATAATTCTTCAGGATGGTAGAAGGAGGAGATTTCATGGCTGGGTCATCTATTTCACTTCCTGCTGTCAAAACACAAGAGGATAAAAATTGTTCAAAGCTTTTAGTTTTTTGCCTACAGAGTCTGCACTGAAAGTAATTTGTTGTGTTCAACAGAGGAAAATGGTGATGTTTTGTTCTTGTTATGAACAAGAACAAAAGGTTAGGCTGAGTAACTATTTGAGTTCAAAAAGGCTCTTACTACACAAATCCAGATCTTTGATCGAGCAAAATAGATGCCTCCCCCATTTCCCCTCTTTCTCACAGTATCAGATTCTCTTTTTCCCAGCCCACCAATGCATTCTTGATTGCCCACACTGTTGCTCCTAACCACCAATGGCTTAGACTGCAGTAGCTTTCCAATCTAGCACTTTCTCTGCTGGACTCTGGCAGACTGTATTAAAATTTATGCACTGTGGTTCTCAGCCTGGACAAAATGTACCACTGTCTATTATCTGCTCCTCTGTGATTGCTGCACAGCTTAGACCTCTGTCTTTCATATGCCCGTTGAGAAAATGCCAAAATCATTATGAGGATAATGTTTGCATAACAAAACTTGTCAAATGACATCCAAATGAAAGATGTGGTATTGGGCATTAACAAGAAAAAAGAAGGGTGGGGCAATCTAATCTCTTTTTAACTCCAGGTTCTGTAGTTTTCTATGCAATATAAGTGTTTTGTTGAAATTTAGACTTTGATACACACATTTCTCTAGCACTTGAGTCCAAAACACATTGGCTATTTCCCTGGTTGTAAATTTGCTAGTTTCACACCCTTAGGATAACTGAACATCTGGCTTGGAAAAGATGCTGATTAGCTTTCTGTTCTGCAGTTCTCTTCCCCTTTCCCTTATATCTGTGTCCCAAGCCTCTGGCAAATGGTCTTGTTTACACCGACAGCTCGGGCTGGGTGTAAAAAGGCAACTCATCCAAGAGTATCTCTTGTCTCCTGTTGCCACCTAGTGTTTTACACAGGAATCTGAACTGGCACAGCTTGTACAGTTGTGTACAAACTTGTTTTCACAGCTATTTTTTACCTTTTTTTCACTTTTGAGATAAATCCTTCAATTCCTGGCAGAGAAAAACCTCTGCTTAGGTCAGGATTGCTTTGAAACAGCAATGTTAAAAGGACTTGGTTCCTATTGGCAGGGAACTTACTAGAAAACTGGAGAGGGCCAAAGTAGGTTTGAGTATTAGCTTCAGTTATTAAGTATCTCCTCTCAGACCCAGCATCCTGCATAGTGGCTACCAACCACATACCTTGTCTTAAGTTCAGTGCTGGCAATCCAGCACAAGGACATTTCCTCAAGTGTCTAGTGAGACACCTTCCCACCCTGGAGCTGCTCCTGCACCCATCAGGATGGTTGCTGCAGCCAGGAGACAGCCAAGCTCTGCTAAGCAAAGATGGGTTTTGGTGCTCAAAGGGACTTTGACTATGTGCTACTGTGGACATGCACAGAGGACATTTATAATCAATCACTGCCCATTGAATCATGGCCTGAGGGGATGAAAAAAACACCTCCTGAGTCACTTTATACTGCTGGACAGTGAGAGGGAGAGTGTCTGTGTTTCCTCAGAGCAAGAATCACTGGTTCAGCTCAGCCCTAAAGCAGCAAAGGAGACTTTGTTTTGTCTTTATACCTACTTGTTCCTGAGCAGGTCAAGGGCCAATTTTGTCATCACTGCAGCTTAGGCCAATATTGTGAGTTTCTTTAGAACACATCTTATTTGTCCTAATGACAGCTGTTCAGTGAATAATCTTGCAAAGTGATGTCTTGGCACCTGGCCCTGTTCCTCCTTTCTCTGATTAATTGGTGCTTGACTTGCTCCTCACTCCTCTGATAACAGCATCCCTAACATTGTTAAGGGGGGGAAAAACTGAACATAAAAGAGCTTTTCAACCTCTTCATCTTCCTTTTCTTTCATAATTGCTCTTTCTCCCTCCCTACACTTTTGTATTCCCTTTCACTCACTGACAGTATTTGTTTAATTTTAACTTGGCACTGCCTCCACATCCCCACAAAAATAAACATGTATAATCACTACTGAAAAAAGGTCTATAGTTCTTGGAGTCATTGAGAAAATTAAAGGTTGTTCTCTATGGAAAATGTAAATGAGCATGAAATACCAAAACTCAGAATATCTTAAATGTTCCAGGAAACATTTTGGTTAAGCAGCAAAATACCAAGACTCGAAATGCTGTGGAGTGAGTGGTGGAGGTGTAAACTCTCTACCCTCCTTGAGTCAGGTTTCCAAACAGCCTCCATGGCCTTCTCAGAGCTGAGCAAAGCACAGGGGCCCTGGGGCTGCCTGTTCATCGTGCAGGGTGGAAGGGCCAGGCTAGAGCCTGACCTGTAGCACAGAATATTGAAGAAATCTGAACAGCAGCTCCCAAGGAGCATTTCAATACCATTTCTCAGCTCCCACTTAAATTCTTATGGCTTTTAAGCATGGACAAAGTATGGATAATTTCCATGGAAAATAAATACTTGTAATCTTCTTCGAAACAACTGAAAACCTCATTATTTTCTATGAGCCCCAGTGGTCAGGTCACAATTGCCCCTCTGATGTTTTGTTTCCTGGTGACTTTGCAACCTCTATTCATTGTGCCAGGAGATGAGTGTGGATGCAAATCAGGGCTGAGATAATGACTGTCATTTAAAAGCCTGAATATCCAACAGGTCTGACATTCAGATGTCAGGACTTGATTCTAATTTGCAATAAGGCCCTTTTAACTGCATTTACCATATGTAGGGGCCCTAAAATTGGAACCAACTAAAATCATATCCATTTTAACACCCTTTCTGCAGTGCCAGAATGTTGGAAAACGTAACAACATTGGCAATACATTAGAAAAATCAGGCCCAGAGGAATTGCTTTTGAAATGTTCAATGAAGTCTGGCACAGAGGATTGCTCTGTGGGAGCCAGGTGTATCACTTCTGTGTGTTCTGTTAACCACACCAGCTTTCATAGCTCTAGTTTAGACCTACCCTAGAGAGCAAACCCTTCAGACAGAAACCTCTGCTGAACATACTGACTTGACCTTGATTGTGGCTGTTGTACTTCTATCCAGTGGGAGATCAGATAATGAAAACATTTAATTCTTCCTTGTGTTTTATGGCACATTGATGTGAGCATGTGATTCAGCAAGTGTTGGTTTGATTTGTTTTACATGTGTTTAGTGCAATAGACACACAACAAATAATCCCCAGAGAGATTCAGATAAATACGTGGAGTACAAAGATCAGTGTGTTGTTATCAGGCAAGCAGAGCACTCAGCTCATGGAAATCATTAGTGTTGTGTCCCCTCAGTATAACCAGCCCCAGTCACAGCAGTTTGGGGCAATAGGTTTAAAAATTGACACGAGAGGAAAAAAAAAATCAGATACTGTGCTGTGTAGGTGAATACATAAAGGATGAGAAGTCTTTACCGAGCAGCAATGACTGACCTGTTATGCTCTTTGTGATTTTGGAGATTGCCTTAGGTGGTGGAGCTGGGTGCAATGGAGGGCTGGGAAGCTGTGCTGGGTTTCTTTCTGTCTGTTTCTGGGGGGAGTCTGTGGATTCAGGTACAAGTAAGGCTTGTGGACTGTCTTCAGATGCTGGCAGGCTGGCATCTTCTGATCCTTCCGTGGGTGCTGAAGGTTTCTTGGCTAGTAGGAAGATGAGTAAAAGTAATGGAACATGAAGTTAATAATAATGATAGGCCAGGGGACAATGCCAGGAACATTCAGAAAAGCAGAACACATGGCACACAGCTAGAAGCACTCCTTTTCCACAGTGAAGATAATTATTGTGTGAAATAGCCAACCAGCCAAAGCAGGTAGAGAATAAAATGTATGAGGATGTTGAAGAAATGTTAGTTTTGATGTTCCTGAGAAAACTGCTGAGCTTCCCTTACTTCCCTAAAGCCTTTTTCCCTTTCCTTTTTTTCTTTAATAATGAAGATAGCAAGGCAAAGCAACTTTTGAGAACTGCAGTGGATTTTCTTGCAGCATGCAGCTGCAGTGGCAGTTCCTGAGTGAATACTCTCCTGTGCTAGGAACACACAGCCAAAGGGCAAAGAGTATCAAACCAGCAATGTTACACAAAAGATGACTTTCCAATAGTTTGATGGGTTTATTTTCACTATTTAATTTTATCTTATTTACTACATGATTTCAACTTGCTTCCCAAGTCTCCTTTTACTGTGCCTGACCTAAGAACCGTTGAGTCTTTCCTGAGGTTAAACCAAGAAGAACCTGCCATAAAAAGGATTTGCTGTTGGATCTCAGCAGCTAGTGGGGAATCAGTGAAGTGCTTAAGAAAAGATTCAATCACCAAAGCCTTAATCTGAGATGGTAAAGCAGTGCTCATTTCAGGATTGAGTCCATAAGGATGGCAAAAGCACTTGGCTCTTAAAGTTAGTGCAGGATGAATTACTGAGCATTTCATCAAGTTGACCAGACTCTGATGAGGGCACAGGGGAATAGATCCAGAAAGGCATGAAACTGAAAGAGGAATGGGTGGAATTTCAGTGATGAAGTCCAAAATTAGCATCCTTGAGTTCTGCTTAGATACCAGCTGGCTCTGGCAGTGCTTAAACTCACACAGTGCCTCACTGTTGGACTTTGACACTCTGTTACATGTCCTGATCTCTGCCTTGGTGTATGTGGGGACCATGGAGAGGCTTGAGGCTGACTGATGCAGACACCCAGCCATGGCCAGGCTCTCTCCAAACTGCATTTCCAGACACTGTGGGCTCAGTAGTAGCCATGAGGGTCATTTTTCCTGCCCTAGCAGGGAAAGCACTCATCCAAATGGGACATCAGTGGAAGTCTCTCCTCAGTACAGAACCATAGAATAGTTTGAGCTGGAAGAGACCTCTAAAGGCATCTAGTCCAACCTCACCCTGCAATGAGATTGAGTTGCTCAGAGCCCAACCCAACCTTGACTGTTTCCAGGGATAAGGCATATACCACCTCTCTGTGCAATCTGTTCCAGCATTTACCACCCTCAGTGTAAAAAAAGCTCTTCCTTATATCCAGTCTGAATCTGCCTTCTTTCAGTTTCCAAGTATTACCTCTTGTCCTATCACAACAGGTCCTGCTAAAAGGTTTGTCCCCACCTTTCTCTAAGCTCCCTTCAAGCACTGAAAGGCTGCAGTAAGGTCTCCCTGGAGCATTCTCTTCTTTGTGCTGAATGGCTCCAACTCCATCAGACTGTCTTCACAGGAGAGGAGTTCCATCCCTCTGGATCTGCTCCAACAGGTCATTTTCTTGTGGTTGTTGAGGACTCCAGAGTTGGATGCAGTACTCCAGGTGGGATCTCATGAAAGCAGAGCATGAGAGAGGCCCAAACTACCTGCCAAATCCTACTCCTTTTGGCATTATGGATTGATTGTCAGAACAGACTACCTTTCCCTCCAAACCATTCTAGGGCATCTCCTAAAGTCTCTCTACAGTGAGCACCCACAGCTGCTGCATCACAGATCTTTCCTTGGCTCAGTTTTATGTCTCATTGGGAATTCAAACTCTCTGTATTAATGAACATTCAGCAGCCTCATGTTCAGAGTGCATGGGGAGGCATCAAAGCACTTAGGCAGTTGGAAACAATAGCATTGGCAAGATAATAGCATTTAATTTGTTGACAAACAGATTAATGAGTTTGCCTAGAAGAGGAGGAATATTTATCATTCAAAAAAGACAGGAAAGTGGAATAAATACATTGTTAACAGGAATTCTCGTGAAATTTGGCTTGCTAGGAAAGCTGCTGTAAATGATAATTGTGTGAATTATAGAAGGAAATAATTTTCCTTAAAATGTTCTTCTAGGGAAATGCTTTGTTCCAGGCTGACATCACTTTGCCTGTTTGTGCCCACTGCATAGCAGGCAAAATGCAGAATAGGGGAAGAGAAAAATAAAGTCCCTAATGGTTACATTACAGCGAGATCGAGAGCCTCAGTAGATGTTAGGAGCTTGATGGGAAAATTAGTCAGGTTTGAGTGCATTCCCCTGGGTGAAGTGATACTTTCCCTGGCAGAAACTGCACTGAAATCAGCAGCTCTCCCTGCAACATGAAGAGCTGTTTGCACAGGTGCAGAGAAGCAGCCACAGTGGGACCTATGCTAGGGAGAAGGTGGATCTGAAACACACTCAGTCTCAGTCAGACAGACCTTTCTGTTTCTGAACTCCATCTGCTCTGAGAGGTATCCTGAAACAAACACTGTGCACTGATGTCTGAGGAATGTCCATTTTCCATTCCCTGTGAAGATCAGTTTGCTGCTGGGTCATTTTGTGTTGTTTCTGGTAACAGCAGCATGTTTGACTCAGTCTGAAGGTAGACCTGATCTTGAGTGCTCAAACCTATTAACAGATTTCATACTGCAGAGTGACTGTAAAAAAAATCCATGTGCTCTAGATTCTGTACTGGAGTAGCAAATTATTCATGGAGTGCCACTTGTCAAAATGCCACCTCATTACTAGTTAGAAACCCTCCCCTTGGGACTGCCCCCAAGTCTGCTGGGGAAAAACTGCCCTCTTGGTGCCCAGGCTGTTCTTTTTCTGTGTGTTAGCATGAAGCCTACAAATATTTCCTTGTGTTTCCTCCTCTTCTCCTCCCTGGCCTTTATCCCATATCCTCAGGATGAAGTACAACATTGGGTATAAAGCAAATACATTCCTTTTGTTTCTAGCTGGTCATATATTCATATGAATTTGGGCCTGGACTGAGCCCAAGGACAAACGTTATAAAAAAACCTCAACATTATCATAAACTTAGCAATACACTGTGACAATTTTGAAGAGCTTTCTCACCCAATTAATTCCTTCAGGTGCACTCACTGGAGACAGGAATGCTAGAATGCACAGACAGGGATAAATTAGCACACAATGACTAGATCAGCATTAATTATTTTGAATGCCAGAGGCCACTGATGAAAGAGGAAGGAAGACTTCCAATAAATAGAATTGGAGTCTCACAGACTACAGAGACAGGAGAAGGGAATCCCACTGCTATTTTTGTGGCACCTGGGAAAATGACACCTCAAAAATGGAGGAGAAGAAATAAGGAGAGAGGAAAGATTGTGCTAGGGAGACAACAAAAGGAACTAGGATTACAGAAAGAGACACAAGAAATTGAGATGACTTTGAAAGCTTCAATACACAATTTTGAACACAGTGTAAGGTAAATGTTAGATAATAGTACTAGGGTTGGCAGAGTCATAAGGTTAAGTGCATGGTACCTTATTAGTGCCATCTTTTCAGGATAGCCTGTCCCAGTGGTAAGAATTAGATGTTCAGAAAGAAATTTCATTAGTGATATGGAATTAAATGCTCTAGGAAAGAGTAAGAAGAAAGGAAGCCTGAAGGATTCTGGTCAAGATTTGATCTGATTTTTCTAAGAACAGGGAGATGAATGGATTTTGCCTCGACTAATGAGGGAATGATGTCCTTTTTGAGCTGCTGAAGCAGGTTGAGGGCATAAGCAAACCATAGCAGGTAGGGGTGGGCTTGGTGACAGCAGCCAGGGGCTGGGACCCCAGAGAAAGCAGGGTGAGAGGGAGTGGGATGGAGATCAAAGGCAACCAGGGCAGATGGAGAAGGTGTAAAGATTGATCAGAGGCCACGGGGATCCATAATAACTACATGACCATCCTCACAAACTGGGATAAAACGTTATCTCTGCAGCTTTGCATTTCTTGATCGTCAGGAAGTGAATGGAAACCCTCCAGCTGCTGGGCTGTGCCTGGCTGTGCCTGCCCTAGGCCTGAGGAGCTGCTGCCGTGGATGAGCTGTGCTGGAGCAGAGCTGCATGAAAGGAGCTTGCTTTAGCTTAGCTGTGCTCCTGGTATTGAACTTCTCTTGTAATGCAGCATGCTGTAACAGGGTGATGGCACGGACAGTGTGGGCTCTGTATTGACATTGTTCTCCCAAGCCAGGACAAACAATTTCAGGCTTGGCACAGAAGTTGAAGAAATATTTTTAAGAGGAGCTTGTTTCATCTTCACAGCAGCCACTGCTAATACCAAAGGGGCTCCATGCCAAGACCGGATCCTCTCATAATCCAACTAATCCCATCATGCCAAGCTCTGTGTGGTCCCTCAGTTTGGCAGAAGTCTCAAAAATCACTGCTTTTAAGTACCTATTGCTAACCTAGTAGGGGCTGAGCTGAACAAGGTGCTCTGACTCTTTCATGTACTGACGTGTTTGACTCCTCATAAAACAGAAGAAATATTTTTACAACATTTTACAGTTTTTTGAAACCGTTTTATATCCAATACCTGCATCTTCTTTCAGATCATCCAAATGCAGCTCCTCACCAAACGAGGTGACATTCGTTGTGGCTACTGTTGTAGTCTCTTGCTGTACCTCTTCTGGGGCAAGTGCCTGGCACACAGGTGCTGGAGGCTCACTCTGCATCACTCCTGTGGCATCATCACCAGTGCAGGCTTTGCCTTCAGTTTCTGAAACAACAAATCACTTAATTAAACCATGAGCAGTGAAAGGTGAAACTCCCTGCCATCCCCTTGAGAAGAGTGAGTCTCAAAGCTGCTAGTGCTTGGGGGACTGAGGCTTCTCTTAGAGCAGCACCTGATCTGTAACAGTGTTAACCATCTGTAATGCAAATCTTATGGAGACCAGTCCATCTGGATACTATTTCCCACTCAGTTTTGTCAACAGGGAACCTATTTCTGTGGGCATCCAGCAGCTTGGGCAAATGATCACTGTGCATGGACAGGAAGGCCACTGTACTCTGAAAGTACCTGCCATGTTGGAGATGAGCACAAGCATGGGAAATCACAGGTCTGTGGGACAAGGTGATTCCTTGCATGAGCAGAGCCCATAGTGGTCCAGCACGTTCACAGGTTGGTCTGACATGTCCAAGTTGTGTCAGGCTCTGTGCACATCTCACTGCCATGCAGCTGCTCCAGCAGCAATGCCAGAGCCTGTCCAAAGACAAGGCTGCTAATATTCCCTCCCAAGCTGTTGGCTGTGAGCATAGTTTTAGTTACTCAGCTTTGAAAGGCACGTCCTGTGTGATTGAGCTGATCAGAAATTCAAATCCCTCTTCATGCAGACCTAGAAACTGCTCCTTTGCTTACTCTGAAAGATTTTTGTGCCAGTGATCCCTGCAGCTGTATGCATCCTGATGACTGAAGCTTTTCTAGTACTCTCCTATTCAGGCAAGAGTCCTTGGAATACAAACTATCCTTTTACTCTCTCAGAATTTGCAAGATCTACATCCCTGTTGCAAACCACAGCAGGCAATTCCTTCCCACCCTGGGCAGTGCTCCATGCTGATGGACCTGCCTGCTGTCCACCCCTCACCTCCCAGCTTGTATTTCTCAGCCCTCGACACTCCTTTCTGGAAGCTCCTGACAGGGCTATGTTTTCTTGCAATGATATTATGACAAGTTTTTTGAATGTTGATTTAAAATAGCCAAGATAGCTATGTTTTCTTGCAATGATATCATGACAAGTTTCTTGAATGTTGATTTAAAATAGCCAAGATTCATAGCTACCCCTTTTTATATGCTGTTTGGACAATCTGCAGGATAATCTCTTGTGCTTTGGGGTAAGGGTATCAGGTTTGGCCCCGAGATGCTGTGGAAGGGATGCAGTATTTCTGCACGCTGAGCTCACTCAGCCTGCCTCATAATCACGTTTGGTGAAAAGTTACTGTTCTTAAAATAGCCCTTGCAGTAGCACAGTTGCTATGATACAGGGAAGGGGAGGGGGAAAAAGTTCTTTGCCTACATTTCAGCTCATTGTGAAGGCAGCCTGTACATAATCATCGGTGTATTAGCAGCTGCCTGCACTGTTTGACAGGCAGCCCTTACCCCTCAGTGCTGGAAGTACAGCTACACCTGATCAGCTTTGTGCTCACAATGGGGAGAAATATTGGGGGAGGCTCCCTAAATGTTTTGAAGGTAACTCTGCTTCTCACATCCTGGGGAAAGGCAAGCTGCTGACAGCTGTGCCACAATGAAACTGCAGTCAGAGACACAAGTTCCTTCAGATCCTGCCTGATGGGAAGTATAATGACTAATGGAGTAATGACAAGCAGGAGACAGCCCTGTTGGAGAATTTCTGGTGAGGAGCACCTGAGACTCACAGTAGTGATGTTCTTGGTCAGAAATGATCGGCTCACGCCTAAATCAGAGTGGGTGTGCTGCTTTGATTGGCACTAGGTCCTAATACTGTGTTTTAGAGATCATCTGGGGACAGGTAAAAGCACAAATCCACGGGTAAGGAAAGCACCAGAGTCCTGAATATTCCAAAGCAATCAGGAGAAACAGGGCTGTGGTTTTGTTGTGAATAAATCCCACTGGATGGCAGACCCTGCACCATGTACCCTCTTACAGAGTGCAGGTGGTTCCCCAGAGTGAAGCTCCATTGCAGGAGCTTCCAAGGGTCCAGTTGACATCTGCCCTGTGCAAACAGAGCTGGAGAGGACAGGACAGCAGGGGCCCAGGCCAGGCAACAGCACAGCGTGTCGGGGCAGCTGGTTTGGGTTGTGTAAGGAGAAAGGGTGACATAACCTGTTAGGATGACTCATCTCCCAAGCAAGGACACTGCAATTTCACCCTGGGCTGCTCCAGGGTGGATGCAGATTCTGCACTCGCCTCGTGCTGTGCTCTGAGCCAAAAAGGCCACTGCAAAGTGCTGCTTGACAGACCTTGTGCTACAGATCTGACTGACACACAGCCCTTGTAAATGCATGAGGCTTCTCAGGCTACAGCATCATCCCAGTTTGGGCTATTTATGAAAGTGAGCAGGAGTCAGGTCCCTCAAAGTGTAGAGCCTGATGAAATAGAGGGATTTTAGGATTTACTGTAGACTTCTAGTACAGTGTTGCTGCTCTGACAATTGCAACTTACTGCATGAACAAGGACTTAGCCTTGAAACTGTTGCCACTTCAGCTCAGTCCAAGTAGGACACTAATCATTTACTGAGAATTATTTGGGTCAATTTTTTATCCTAGTTAATAAGCTGCTTCAACTAATATAATGAAATAACCCTGGAGATTCACAACATTGTAAAGAAAAATAACTTGCAGGAGGCTGCAATGTCCTTCAGCTGACTGTTAGCCATTCTTCCCTTTCTGGGCACAGGGAGGCACAGAAAATTGGTTTGATGTTTATAGGAGCTCTAGGCAACTTTCTTGCAGACAGGTAAGCAGTTTGCTCACAGCTGTCTGTTTCGAGGCACAGCTTGTCATCCTCATGGGACTATATATATTTATTAAATTTTTTTAGCCTTGTTAAAATGATCTTGTAACTTAGCATCACCTGTTTTCCTCCTGACCAGTTCTTTGTGCATGCAAGAGGCTTATTGATTTTTTTTCATTCCCTTTTAATGAGCTCTGCAGGAGTTTAATTTTACTCTTCTTTTGCAAAGCTCTGGTTATGCATGTCTTCAAATCCATGGATTATAGTGAACTTGCTACTCCTAGCAGGGATGAGGTGTGTTTTTCTATCCAATAGTGCTAATATGCTAACGGGGCAACTAATTTATGAGTGACACAAAGAGTTCAATGGACAGGAATTAAAAATGAGCTTTCTAAGAACTTCTATTTAACAATAAGCTGATTTTTTTTACTTGAACATAAAACTCTTCTTGAAATACATTCAATAAAATAATATGAAAATTGCTTTACTGGGATAAAAATCCTGTTTAAAATGCTCTCTTTCTGACTCTTCAGTTGCTCTGTTATAGTCCAGCATGGCATCACTGAGGGTTGTCCCATGGGCTATTTATAGGCATAGCATTTGTTTTAGACAAAAGAAACTCAATTAGTGCTTTCAAAGAACATCTATCTATGAGATGGTCAGACTCAAAAGGCTTCATGTCTGGCTTCATGACAGCACTTTCTGCTATAATTTTGAAGTGAAGTTGGGTTTTCTCTCTATTTAGGTGGAAATAGCAGTTGGGATGTTGCACTTTGTAATTTTGAAGTGTAGTTGGTTTTTCTCTCTGTTTAGGTGGAAATAGCAGTTGGGATGTTGTACAGAACACTGGGAGCTCACTTATCTCATGGAATAGTCACCCAGATCTGTCCCCCTTGAGCACCTGTCAGGGCTTTAGAGCACGAGGATATGAGACCCATGGTCCTTTGCTCATGTTTCTGACACTTCATCACCTTTGTAATTTTGAAGTGTAGTTGGTTTTTCTCTCTGTTTAGGTGGAAATAGCAGTTGGGATGTTGTACAGAACACTGGGAGCTCACTTATCTCATGGAATAGTCACCCAGATCTGTCCCCCTTGAGCACCTGTCAGGGCTTTAGAGCACGAGGATATGAGACCCATGGTCCTTTGCTCATGTTTCTGACACTTCATCACCTTTCCTGCAATGACATCTGC
>NW_008658769.1:42053-57825 GCF_000695815.1 Acanthisitta chloris
TACCAAAGGCTTCGCTTTTGCATGTGAATGAAAAGTAGGCAGAACGATAATATGTTTTGTCACAAACTTGGTTTAGCAGAAAGACAGCTGAAAACATCAGATTAGTATCATTTGATGAGATTTGCATCCATGTTGTACACGTTAGCTGCATCTGTATGCTGAAGTTTGTATTTATAGCAGCTTTAGCTGGCTTTCTTGGCAGCAGGATTTAGCTGGGTTTAGAGCAATTGCATAAAACATATGTACCAGCTCAGACCACCCCATGTATAAATCAAGTGAAGATGGAGTTGTATTCAAGATGGCAAACCATCAAGAATTAAACCACGTGGATTGATTGCAGCAGGGAGGAGCTTGAAGACAAGTCTTGATTTAGACACTGATTTTTCATCTTTGTTTGCATGGAAGGTTTTTCTTTTCATTCATCTGCTTGTTAGGTTTCTGCTTTTGCAATTATGTGTTTCCTGTTGTTCTGGAAGAGCCTCTGATAAAACAGATCAAGAATATTTACTTACCTTGTTCCATCATCTCTAGAAGGCCTTTCTTAATGAGTTCATCCCGACCTTGCCGTGCTGTCATCTTCTTCTCCAGCACTGTACAAAGTAGTCACATAACACAGCACCAGTTAACAACAGAGTATTTATACAATGGGGTGAGAAAGAGGCAACGTGGGAATTCCCTGGAGTCTCAACTACTGTGTGCTTGGAAGGAACTGCAAGGATTGCATTTTGGGGAGCATGGGCTGCTCAGCCTGTTTGTGTCTTTTCCTTTGTTAAAAGAGCTGTAAAATCATGCACGTGTAGAGCTGAGGTTTATGATGTGACCTCTGTCAGCTCACACTGAGTGCAGAGTAATGGGATATCAGAGCTTTCATGCTGTTTAATACAGCACATTGGAACTGCCTCAGGAAGTGGTGTCCTTTCCAGTGACACTCCACAGGGTATCACAGCAAGTGGAGGGAACTGCCCCATCCTATCTTAGGCAAAGGCAAGTGAGTTTGTCTCCTTACTGATCTCCTGGGACATCCCTGGAGCCTGGTGAGAGCATTCAGTGCTGTGTGTTGGGCTCCTTCCCTGCAGGCAGCTGCTTGAGGGAAGGCAACTCACTTGCTGTAGCTCTCTCCTGTCACTTTTCATAATGTTACTGTGACCTATATAATTTCCACCCCAAATAAAAGGGGTGACAATACTTGGGGCCATAAATGTAGCCTATTTGGAGAAGGGACAGCCCATGACAAGCAGTCTGTGGCAAGGCTTGTGCTTCACTCTCATATTTTGACCTTTCATTCTAAAGGTACTATATTATATTATATAGGAAGTCAGTCTATATGGGCTCTTCCTAGCCTTAAATGTCAAATGCTGAATTCTCTGAATTAGTTTTAGCTCAGGTCACCTTTAACACTTCCTATGTAACCAGTTTCACCCAAGCCAAGCTTTGCCCTGTGCAGCATCACTCCCTCATTCCCAGCCTACCTGCAGATGTCTGCTTTAGCTTCTCGTTTTTCTTTTTCCTCCACTTCCATGGTTTGAAGATCCTGCCCAGTGTTGCCAGTTTGCTGTTCCTCCTCACTGGTGGAGTTCGAATCCCTGAGACCAAGTAGTCAGAGCGCACTGCAGGGGACTGCTCCATCTCATCTGGGAGGGGAGAGAGGAGGGACAGCTGTTGGACACAAAGCTCCTGCACACACTTACAGAGGGGAGGCAAACGGGGGCTCACCAGCTAACAAATACTCAGCCCAGTCCCCCAGAGAAGCAGTGCAAGACTTTGCAGTGCTGGAGCAGCAGCCAGGAGGAGGGACAGCAGCCAGAGAGGTGTTCCACCTCACTGTGCCAGCCCAGGGCTTCCTACCAGCTGCTCTCTTCACTCCACTCTCCCACAGTACCTGTCTGCATGCCAAGTATCTCAGTATCTCCACTGCTGCCATCCCTCCCAAATTCATCAGGGCTGCTCAGCCTGTAGAGAGGGTGATGTGCTGAATTTGTACACTTTATGCTCTTTTACATCACCTTCCTACCCCAGTCCATGCCTGGTACTCACCCAGGCCACTCTCCCTCCCAAGGGCTGTGTGTAGCTCTGTTAGAGCCTTCTGAAATGTGGAGAGCTGAGAGCTCCCCATGGCTTTAATAGCAGCAGCAGAAATTTAACACATCTGTAAATCAGGCCCATGTGGCCTCCAGTTAATCACATAAATGTAATGTTCGTTTAGAAAAATGCAGACCTTTATGAAAAGCTGAGAGGAAGTGTGAGAAAGCTCAGGTCCCTCCTGAATTCCCAGCTTCCAGTTCTATTCTCAGGCCACAGGATATTGCTGCCTTTCCAATGAACTCTTCACATAAGCCAACACAGGACACACTGACTTTTGTGAGCTAATGCAAATCTTTTCTATAAGGATAGTTTGTTTGATATGTGCTACGTAAGTAAAAATCTCAGGGCTATTATGAAAATTTATTCCTTGAGGAAGCTAAGGGGAAAATTCTTTTCCTTTTGTCCAGCCAAGCCACAGGAATTCAGAGATAATGCTTCAGCAGGCAACTCAGCTTAGGTATTCTTAATATTTTGCTTGAAAATACACTAAGTTTTGCTTATAGACAAGTCTTACAGGACACAATACACACTGACTATTGAGAGTTTTGTGCTAACCAGTACCATGGAGGGCAGAGGCACAAGGCTGTAAATGGGCTCATTGATGTCTTCACTTGAGCACCAACACAGCACTTGTGAAAGAGAAGCTGCCACCAGACATGTTACACGACTTAAAACCAAAAGGCAATTTGTATTTTCTCTCAGCAGTCAGTTATGATTTAAACAAGCAATGTGAAGCTATGAACATATGTACGTTTCCAAGTAATTTTTTTCTCTGGAACAACAACATTTGTCATCAATTGCTGTATGACTGCAAGGTAAAAACTGCACAGGGTTTGTTTTTCAGCTAACAAGGTGCAAATGCCTAAATCACAGCATGGAGGTGGGGATTTCCAAGTAAACAGGAAGCAATTTTGGGGAGATTATTAAATCAAGCAGGGGAATGAACACATTCCTCCTCCTCCATTTAATTTTGAAAATACTGGTAATAGAGGTGAATCATTCAGTGGAGACAAACCAAAAACTTGGCCATGTGAACTATCAGAACAGAGAAAAGCTGTAACCATTCCCCACACACACACTGTGAGTGCCCAGTGAAATTCTTCCTTTGTACTGAATTTAGGACACCTTTTGTCTCATTCCACTGAGCTTATCTTGGGGTTTAATTTACAAGAGATTTACAATGTACATAAAAATACATTTTTACCTTGAAAGCTTGGTGCCTGCCCAAGGTGATATTTATAATTTACAGTTTGGAGGTCAGTATTAAGCTGAGAGCAGAAAATAGCAATGAGCCTTTCACGGAAGGAAGGCAAGAACCTACAGACCACAGCTGGAGTGCCAAGATATCCTGCTCCTTTCCTAACAGCCTATCCAAAAATGAGAAGTACCACAGAAATAAGCTTTGAAGGACTAGAGCTACTCTTGATTACAGCGATGGCAATGAGAATGGAAAATGGCAGAGGAGATCTGCTATTAATTTGCTATTATGATCACTATAAAGCTGTAATAGAAGCCTCAGAAAATAGCATTTGGCCATTTCTTGTGACATCTCTTGAGTGGGAATAGAAATGTTCACAAAATTAGCTCCTCTCAAAAGAGCTTTGGATCAGACTGTAAATCAGAGCCTTGTCCCAAGCTACAATGGAGCAGAACAGCCTGAGCTCAGCTGTCCCTGGTCCTTCCTTGTGAGGCTGCACTGCTGCTCCCACCATTCCAGGAGTTTCTCAAGCATGTAAGTGAAGATTAACTAAGCAGCTGATTTACAGGAGCATCTTGGCAAGTTCCTGATCCTCCTGCAGTTCATTCAGGATGTAGGTGTCTGCAAAGTGGTTTAGACATCATCCACATGTTTTGTTTGACACTGGTAGCATGAGATCATTTTACTTCTTCTGCCAGAGAGCAGGAGATGTACACAGAACCAGGAACTCATTCAAACCCAAACCTGTGTGTCTCTAGCAGTGCTTATTATCCCAGATATTCCCCTAAGAAAGAGAATGGGGAGAGATTGCAAAGACACTAGGGATTCCCTAAGTGCCTTGTAGAGATTAGTGCATCTGTGGTTTCAACCAGTCCTGTCAACTGGGTTTCTTCCATCCCCTTCTGCCCTCCTGATTGTGGAAATGTAAGGATTTTGTGCCTTAGGCTTTGATTACAGAGGAAACACAGACAGAAATCAAATGTCAAAGAAAGAATAGTAGCTAAAACAAATGTTCCACTGGAGGTTTTTTTCTGGGCTTTTAACTTTATTAATGCTTCTCATATGGTACAAACAGTTCTTAAGTTAATGGATTTATCACCTGGTACATTCTCACCATATGCAGTTCCTACACTGTGCATTTGGAGAGATGGACACAAATAAAAATAGATAGAGACACAGCGAGACAGATGTCCTGAAGTCATAAATAACAAGGAAATGGTCTCACTGGCAATAAGAATCACAAAAAAGCCCTTGGAGCTCCTCATTTCCAGTTAGTTCATTTTTTTCTGGTTGTGGGTTGGCTACTTGGGAGATAAGAAACTGACAGCACAAAAAGCAGTTCCCACATACAGCAGTGTATACTGAAGGAGATGCCTAAATATCAGCCAGTTCCTGCAGCCAACAAGCTGCCAAGGCTTGCCAACCCTCCAACCACTCTGTGAAATATACAGCACATTTTTTTAATCTGCAGTCAATATTTTAATTATGCTAACTGTTCTGTGGAATAATGTGGTTATTTCTCCCAGAGCCTGATAGCCTGGGGCCAGGCCATGCAATTACATAGAGGATGTCTGCAAAATATAAACAGCCAAGAGCCAAATCATGACTCTCCAAATCAGCAGGGGGAAATGAGCAACAGCTTAACTCGCTGTGTGATGTGGAAGGATGAGGGACAATTGTTATCAGGGTCAAGTGAGCACAAGTTTAACCCACATCACAGCAACCTGACCATCCCCAGCACAGAAGTCCAGGCTCTGCTTGGCCTCACTGTCCAGACAGGCCAATTGGTCCCACACTGCCCACAGAGAATCAGTCATCAGCCCTGTGGGGCCAGAGGATTTTGCTCTGACTGGTTCTTGTTGGCTGTTTGTCTCAAAATTACTTTCAAGTCCCTATTGTACCCCATTGAGGGCAAAGGTTCCTGTGCTGGAGCTCCAGCTCCAAAACAAACCCCTCATATATCACACACTTGTCATCACCTCTGTGTGTGTCAAAGTGGTGGAAATGAATGTGGCTGTGCCCCTGATGCTGGGCAAGCACTTCTTACAGTGCTGCCTGGTGTAATTTCTAGAGCTCCTAACAGTGGTCACATGTGAGTGGTTTAAGGACTGACACATCCCAAATCAGATGAGGGAAGAGGTTCTGAACTGTCTGGTACTGCTCTGCAGTACAGTCTGAGCTGCAGAATCAACCAGGCAACAAAGAAGCAAACAAACCATAATATTCATTACATTTTGCTGCAGGCTCTGACCCCTCAGATAGTCTAAGCATCTGCAGCTTCTGTTTACATCAGCAGCAGTTGTGGAGACCAGTGTTTCTGAAAAACACCCCCTTGCTTTCTCCTTTAAAATATTGCAGTGACATAAATGGACCACTCTTCCTCTTAGTCCCTTCTCTGGAGGAATTGTGTGATGGCTGTGAAGGTTTTCTGCACACAGAAGCTCTCCCATTTACACATGTCAAGTCCTGGCTGTGTCCCAGGCAGCTTCCCACAGAAGTGGGACAGGTTTGCTCTGAGTTCTGTGAATTGTGTCCTGGCTGTGTGATGGAAGAGCCCTGTGCCTGCACATAGCCTTCACCTGTCCAGCAGCTGGGTTGGGTGTGAGATGATCATGCCTGAGTGATAACAGCACTGTGAAATTGAGCTTTGGGTTCAGTGAGTTGGGTCTATCTTCTTGGGTTTTTTATGATGAGCCAAAGAGTCTGTAGCTTGATTCCTGTGTTGCTGATTACTGCAACTGCAGGCTGCATTCCACAGGCTGATGTATGGCACTTGGGAACATCAGGGATGCAGAGCTGACCTTGCCACAGAGAGAGGCTGTAAGGGACATGGGATGTCCTCTTGTGAATACACAAATTGCAGCAAGAAGTTTGTGGGAAGATGAAGGATGATGAATTTTAATGTGCTGGGAATTTTGGTAACTTAAATTCATGGTAATGAAAGTTGTGCCTTGCTAAGTCCTGTGTGTATCCTCCTAGGAAAAGGACCACTGAAAAATCTGCAACCTGCAGGCAGTTTAAAAATAACACAGCAGACAAGAGCTGCAGGGAAATTTGTAAGGCAGGCGTGCTCTGTTTGCTGATGAACTGGTTTGTGATGCAGTTCTGCATGTTTGCCCCTTTACTGTCATTGCATCTGCCTTTGCAACTCAGGTGCAAAGTTAAAAAAGGAAAAAAGGTTCCCTTTGGTCCACTGCAGGGGGTGGAGACTGAGTGGAATCAAAACGACCTTTTTGGCTTTTGGGATAGAGGTGCCTTTATCACTAGTAACTTTCAGTGCTGCCTGGAATTAGTGTGTGCCTCTAAATGGGATGTGAAGGAGAATGTCATTGGGAGAGCTGAGCTTTTAAAGGCTCATGTCTATCCTGGTCAGTCCCAAATCATGTCAATCAGACACTTGTGAGCTGAGCCAAGACACAGCATTTCTCCACAATGTTCCTCACTGAGGGTATTTGTCATCTAGTGAAAGAAGCCTGCAGAGAAAAGAAGGCAGAAAGGATGTCTTGGTTTTACAAGTCAGGACTATCCTGAGCTTTGGAAAAGAAAATTAGCAGCAGAAACAATCCCCTTTTCCTTAGTTTAGCACCCTAAAAGAGAACAAACTGATCACAGCGATTGAAAATGCAGGAATGGGGTAAATTGCTTGTGTCTAAGAGCCTTTGAACACTTCTGTTATGTTCCAGAGAAGCAGAATTCAAACTGAAGAGCTTTTTTTATTGCACTATTTAGATGTTTCCTGTGATGGAGCTCTTCCTTGTTCTAAAAATGTTTTCTGTCACCTGCGTTTCTGCAGACATGCTCTCTTTCTTGAGTCTCTTTGAAAGGAAACTGCAGTGGAATGTTCCAGTTTGAAGTTTCCATTTTAGTTTTTTTTTTTGAACATACAGGATTTTGATTTTTCTAAATTTGAAGGACTGTTAGAAATTAGAAATTAAAATTAGAATGGAGAAAAAAAAAAGCTTTCTATGAACCTGGAATTTATTTCATCTTTGAAGGACTTTGTATTTGAAGCTGTGAATGCTTCGATATTGTTTTGGGTTGGTGTGGAAAAATTTACAGAGAATTCTTTGTAAAACAGAAAACTTAGTTCCTAACAGTTTACTTATTTATAAAAGGCAAAGGGCCTGTAGTACATTAATGAATTTAATTTCAGAAAAACACTGAAACAAAGTAGGGAAAATTACAGGATTGAGGTACAAATTCAGGCATTTACCTATCCAAGTTTGTAGATTTTATATGGTCAATAGTGTAGGTAAAAATGGCTTGAATTTTTATCTCTTGTTGTAATCCTTTATGCCCATGATTTCCTGCTTTGGATTTCATCTCCCCCAACAGTTTGACCCCCTAAGGAAGCAGATGGATAGTGGCTCAGGTTCAGCCACATAGTAACTACGTCATTCACTGAGTTACCTTGGGGGGAAAATCTGGCACAGAAAATTTGTGCAGATTTCAGCCTCATGGAGCTCTACGAAGACAGAGGGGAAATGCTGAGAAAAATGGCAGAAAGGGGAATACATGAACAGCTCTGGGTTCAGCTTCCCTTGAGGAAAGGCTGTTCTTGGGCTCTATCACTTTTCTTTTAGTTTGGTGGTCTGAATCCTCATTAGGTTGTTATACTTCCCTGCATGAAAATGCAAGTTACTGTGCCTTCCACCTTTTGTGTGGTCTCAAGTCTGAGCTTCCATTTTCACTTCATACCCAAATGTTTGCCATTTGTCCTTGTTCTATAATTTCCACTGCTCTTTAGGGTGTTAAATTATGATTTAACATTTTTCTTTAATTGAAGGGAAAAAAACCCAACCCAAAACATAATTTGTGGGTGGTAGGAGGGAGCTGTGCTTGCCAGGGAAGTTTATTTCCATTCTGTCATGCTGAGCCTCCCTTCAAAGTATTTGGATTTTAAAACCAGCTTTCACTGAAATGAACAGGGAAACAGATTATGCTTATCAAAGGAGAGAGAGCAGGGAAGTGGCAACTCCAGCTAAATCTCTCAGATAAAAATATGCTTTGTATGCTTGAGATTTGTGATTTCTTCCAGAAAATGTTCCTTTGGGAAGTTGACATATCACCTAACAGCATTACCACCATGTGAGCCAAGGTGCAGAGAAATTAATCAGGAACTTTTCATGCTTTTTGGATCATTGTGTGGAGTTCCAGTGCCACTTGCTGTGATTTACAATGCACAGTGTGACATTAGCAGTTCATTAACAAAATAAGTTTGTCAGTGTTTGCATAAAGGAACCAACAACATGCCTCACCTGGGTAGGAAGGAGCTAAGTAACAATAAGAAAATGCGCATAAAGGAACCCACAACATGCCTCACCTGGGTAAGAAGGAGCTAAGTAACAATAAGAAAATGAGACTAGTGAAGGATTGCTGTGTAATCACAGTTAATTCAGTTACCTGAGCCTGTACAATACATCCTTTTGAGAGGGGAATCTTGCCATTTGCATGCCTCTCAGCCAGGGAGAGCTGGCTCAGGCAGCAGAGCAGCATCTCCTGAGAGTCACAAGAAATCCATTCAACTGAAATAAAAATCCATTCAAAGGGGCAGTGGCTCTGCAGAGGGCCTGGAGCCAGGCTGTGCACCCAGCCTGCTCCCTCAGCAGCTGCAGAGGGGTTAGTGCCACAGGAATCTTCCACATTCCCAGGGCTGGGCAGTTTCCCCAAGCCTCTTGGAGAGATGCTGTTCTGCAGGACACAGGGAGCACAGGAATGGCTTGGGTTAGGCTTGGCATGTACTCATAGCAATAAAGCTGTTGTCTGCACTGCAGGACCAATGTTTCATCACCTGCAGTTGTTTAATTAGCTGTAGCCTTGCTGCAAACCTGTTGAAAGGCTGTTTTTTATAGCTTCCTCAGGGAGTCTGCAGGCTGAAACACACCCTGTGCTGTCTCCAAGAGGCACCTTCAAACCCATTTTGCTGCAGCTTATCCCTGACAGCAGTTGCATTCAGAGGGACATGTAAAACACCCAGAAAAGCCATCGGTGCAAGGGCACCATGTGTGCTAACAGGGACCTCTGCACTGCTTTTTCCTAGGATTCTTGGCCCAGGATTGACCTGTTTAGGGTTTCTTCTGTTTATAGGAGTCTATGTTTGTCAGACATACAATCAGCTCTCACTTTATATCTGTCCCAAACTTGTCTGTTTGATAGATAATCAAATCTTCATGTCCTATGTGCTTTATGCTCTTGTAATTTGATGCACAATTTCCTTCCTCCCCCTCTCTGTCGGTGCTCTGTCACTCTTCAGTGTCACTGCTGCAGATGGAAAACTCTTTCTGCTTTGTGAAATGCCAAGAGCATCTGCCTTTTGTTTTGTTTTCTCCTTTATCACTCCTGCTGCTTTGCACTTTCACTTTCCTCGCACCCATTGGCAACAAACACACATTAGTCAACAGTCCCTGGTGTATATTCCAGGCCTGTTCCACAGGACAGAGATTTGGAAGATGAAATACTTAGGCAACAAAAATATGACATAAACCAGAACAGCTACAGAGAAAGGTAGATAGAAAACAGGCACAGTGACTGAATTCAACTTTTGTCCAAGGTTATGCATCCAATTTGGCTCCTTGTAAAACTCTTTTAAAGCTACCAGTGATTTATACAATTGTGATGAAACCCTCCCTAGGAGGTCATATCACCTGAATGAATGGTTAAACATTTCCCAGGGATGGCCTGGTCTGTTGAACATAACATTCTCTGCATGAGACACATGTAGGGAATACTTTGAGGGGAGTATTGTTTGTAAAGATTCATTTATCCCACTGTCTACTGGTATTTTTCCAAGTGGCAATTACACTAACTACTCAGCAGTCCTCAAACAACAGCAAAGTACCACAAACCCTGTATTGACCTCAGCATCTCTGAAAAGACACACATATATGCACACACACAGAGAGTCAGACACTACAAAGTCCCCAAGGGCAGTGGCACTTCTCACCTGTTAAATCCTGTGTTAAAGTTAACATTATCTTTAGCACTGAACTAGCTCCAGGCTCAGAGACAGGATTTAAAGCTCTGATCTAACCAAACTGCAACATGCCTTCTAAAATTAAATTCTTCACTGGTCAAGGGCCAAGAAAAATAATTGCTTATCAAATTTACTGTAGTGATTATCACTGTTTGTCTGAACCAAGACCACAATCTATTCCTAATGAGAATGGCAGGATCTTCAGGGCAGGAATGAACATGGAAATTGCTCCAAATATATGAAGCTGTCTCCTCTGCAGCTCTTGGAATGACTCCATTCCAAGTTCTTTGCTTCTTCCATTATAGGTAGGAAAAATAAACTACTGAGTTGTAATCCTTGCACTGTGTAAGAAACAGAAGAATAGACAGACAATGTCCCACATGGCAACAACAAAATGAGGATTTGGCAGGAGAACAGCAATGTCTGACCATTAACTCTCCCTGTCACCCAGCAGCCAAGCAGGGAGGACAACTAGGAAAGCAGCTACAATTCCTTTTGCTGATGTAATGTGGTGGCTGTGTCTGCATTAGGAAGTCATGCAGCCTGTTGGAAATGGGGCTATGAGCAGCTGGTGCTGAGGGCTCAACACCTTCTGCTGTGCATTTGTTAAATAGCCTGATCTTGTGACTCTAACTCCACACAGAACGAGCTCTTTCCTTACAAAGTGCAAAGAAAATAAGATTCTTCTCCGTAACAAAATTACCAACCAAGCTAAACAACCATCCTTCCAAAAATGGACTAAGAATTCCTGTATTTTCTTTCCAGGGGAAGGATAAAGATCATTATTTCTCTTACTAAATTACAAGATTCAAAGGTCCTTAATCACACATGCAAATTCCTATGAGTCGTTGGTACCAAAAGTCACTAACTTCTATCAAAACTTTGGTTCTTCAATTTTTGGTACAGTAAAAGTTGCTTTGTACTATGTTTAACCCATATTAAAACTTGTCTGAAATGTCCTTATACTACATTAGTCTGTTATCTATCCCTGTGTAGTGGCTGATACCTTCCTAGAGCCTTTCAGCAAGGCATTTGTGCATCAATGAAATTGCTATGCATAAATTAGCATATAATGGCAATTTCAAACTTGCTAGAATGCTGCTGTGGTTGTGACAGAACGAGCAAATTTACTCTAATGCACAGATGGATGAGTTTCTTTCAGCTTCTTTTCTAAGGTTCATAGTGCACTGAATTTAGTGGGGAAAGGGCTCTGCATTTAACCAGAGTTGTGCTGGTTTCATTAGCTGGAGTGAGGCTTTATGCACTTCTGTGCAAGAACTGAGTTTTGTGTTCTATTTTTTATTTCATAAAGCATTCTTCCCTCACAAACTGGACAACTGTTGCTAAAAACAAGTGAGAAAGTGCATCATCATCATTTAATGAAATATGTTTGAAAGAACAGGAGAGATATGTCTTAAATACCCTTTTGCTAATACTTTGTTCTTCTCAAGGAGAAAACCTGTGGGTTGGTTAGGTTGTTCTGCTTAGAGCAACTGCAGAGGTCACAGAATAAACCTCAGCAATGTGTCTGCAGATGGTTACACTAAGAATATTAGGCAATGGTGTATGGACAAGCAACGTCAATGACTGCAGTGCTTACACCATCCTGGAAAGAGCTACCTCAGAGATAGAGGAGGAAGGAGACACAAACATAATCAAGGTATAAAGAATGCCATGAGCTAAACTAAGATGTAAATGATAACCACTGAGAAATGGCTTTTTTTTGCTGTTTCAAAAGTCTAAAGCAGCATTGGTAAAAGTTATCTACATTTCCCATGAAGTGCTGGAAGGTTTCCCTAAGCCTTACCAAGTAGCTGATGCATCAGGCATTGTCCTGCTCACCCTGGACCAGCCTGTGGATCAAACAGGAGAGGCTGTAGCAACTCGGAGTTGCACAAGATTTTCCTGCTAATAAATTTTCCCAAGGCTTTGTCAAGAGAGCTTAGTGGTTGGGGCCAGCAGGGTGGATGCAGAGCAACTTACCTCTGCCTTGAGATAACAAACCCTCTCTGCACCGTGTTCCATGTACATACAGAAACTGCTGCTCTGAATCCTGCTGTGCACATTTTGTCTGAACAGGTAAGATGACTCTGGCTCTACATTTACAGACTTGATTTATAATGTAGGAGTGTAAAAACAAATAAATTGATGAGATTCTAGAACATTGAGAAGTGTCCAGGGAGCACATGATTCCACTTCTGTTCTGCTGGTCAGTGCTTATGCAAAAGAACAAAAAGCCATTTCCAAAATTAAAGCATGTCAGGAGGCTCTGTCTTTGCCCAGAGAAGCTTTGTTAATTTTACTGGCCACAGGTTTTAAATTCACATTTTTTTTTCAAGACTAACAATCCCAGGCAGCTCTGTGGTCTCCAGCTCTTGATTTTCATTTGGGACATGTTTTTGAGAAGGAAACCTCTAATGAATGTTTTTCTAACATTTGCCTTTCATCAGCAAGAATATTTGACTTTCTTCTCTTGCTTTCTGCTCTTTTTTTTTTTTTCATTTTTAATTTATTATTTTTTATGCAAAAGGGATAACCAGATCTGTGACGAAACTGTCATTTTAAAACCACCACAGAGCATGAACTGAATTTCTATGTCAATGCATGAGGTTTTTATTAAACAAGTAAATAATAGTCTTGTTCATTTCAACCATATCCTGGGCCTGTTTTTGTAAGTCTCACAAAGCCCAAACAGCATGAAAGGAAAACCAGCATGGAATATTTTTACCCTGTCTGACCTAAATTTATGTAGTTTTTAGTTCTTCCAAGAGAAAGAGAAGTGGAATAACTACTCTCTCTTCTCAGTTTCTTTTCAGCTCTCATATTTTAACTGTGTTCTCAGCTGCTTGCATGAGTCATGGAGAGCTGGAAACAAGAACCCCCCACAATATCCTCAGAACTGCTGCCTTATGAGGGAGCCTATGTGTGTTTTGGGGTATACCACTGAAAAGCCACAAAAATCTCCTGAAAGCTTCTCTCTGCCAAAAACCTACATGGAAACTAATAGAGGAAGTGGCAATATCTTAGCTGCTAAAATGGTTTACTTATGAGTGCAATGAAAATGAAGATATTTGAGGATTTCCATGTCAGCCTTGAAATTCAAATTGTTGTTCTTCAGCATTTGCAGATTTCAGAGTGCTGTTGACTTTGTGGATTGTTTTGTGTAATGATGGTATTGAATTGCACTGGTCTAGGCATAATTTGGATTTGATCCTGTGATGTTCCAAGAAACTCTGAAATCCACAGGCTTTTTTTGTAAGAACTGGAAGGGTGTTCAGTGCTTGCCACACTGATCCATGCTGTTCTGGGATCATATGTTCATCCATTGCCTGTTCCTCCCTATATAGTGTAAGTTACATCCCAACTAAATCTCTGTCTGCAGCTCCCTATAAAATATTTAGGACCAACAGGGGAAGCTCATGGCAGAAAACCATTCTTCATTCTGAAATGCCATGACATCATTGAGAACAAGTCAGATCCCTCATAGTTTGGAACATGTCTAGACTGAGCAGAGCATATCAAACCAGGTCAAGGATTTTGTGTGTGAAGAGAGAAAAAAGAAAGGTCAACTTATTCATAAACCAAATTCACCAGCAGGTCAAATGGATTCATCCAGCAAACACAACAGTAAAAACATGTTGTGAAACTTATTAACAGAGGCTGTTGGTATCAAATGTGCCTGTCAGCTGCATGGCATTTCTAGGTGTGTGTTACTGTGCCTTACACTGCCCTGTTTCAGTCATATTAGCTTGAGCTTCTGTCCCTAGCACAGAGCTTCAGTCCTAAATTCCTGAGCATAAGGACAGACAAGGAGTTTGTCACACTGAAATTACACGTCCCTAACAGAGACTATTCCCTTTCTCCCTAGGCTGCTCTTCCTCTCCTCTATACACATCCTGCTTTTACACCTCTGTTTTTTCCTACCATTTGTACAGCTCTGACTGATGCTCCAGGCAGGCATTGCCTTCTCTTCCTGCTCAGTTTACTGAGGCTCTGCACAGTGACTGACTTTAATCAAGACTATGCAGGAAAAGCCTTTTTGCTCCCAGAAAGCTTTTAGATGTTACAAGTATTCAGGGTTCGTTTACAACATTGGGTAATGAAGCAGAGCTAAAAATACCATATGTTCCTTTGACATTGCCCATTCATTGCTATAAATGACTGAAATTTCTGTGACTGCAGAACAAAACAGGGTTTATGTTTTTGCTTTTAAGTGAAGCTGAGCATAAAGCTCTTTGCCACTTGGAATATCTTGGTGTTTTACATAAGAGGATAACAAAGTTTATTTGGAAGAGGCGGCGAAGCTTACGGCTCGTTTTCCTCTCGTTTGCTTAAATGGATGGGAAGAGATCTTAGAATGTGAGATCAGGGGAATGGAACTGGCCACATTTTCTCAGTTATGAGAAAATACAGTGAGGGAATTTGTTGAGCCTGCCCTTCAGAACATCACCTCTCATTGGCAATGCACTGCACTGGATAGGCAGAAGTCCTTTCCATCAGCTTCAAGCCTCCCATGCAATCTGTGTCTGTTTCAGCAACAGAGATGAGATTATCAAAGCATGAGAAAGAACTGACACATAGGGCCAGATTGTTTGAAGATGTTTATTTTAAGTCATTTCACATAGTCTTATTCACTATTTTTGTTTTTTGAACTCAGAGAAATTTTTCCCTAGTAATTAAAACTCCGAAGGCGGATGCTTTTGCCTGCACAGTAAAAGAACTTACAATATTTTTTAAAGTATTAAAAAGAAACCCTATAAAAAACTCAACTAATTTCTTCCTTTCAAGTGCTGAAATGATCTAATGCTATTAATAGAAGATTCTTTCTCTGTGGAAAATTTATTCTTCTATTTAAAGCTACTGGGGTAAAGCTTGAAAGAACAAAAAATTTTGATCCTGACATCTGGCTATCAATATAGCCTTGGGATGATGAGTTCAGATAGTGGCTCTGAAATGCAGGCATTTATCTGGGAATCAGGTAGGATGACAGGCAAGACATCATTTCCCCACACAGTTGCATGCTGTGGCTACCAACCCACCCTGCTTGCCCCTTGGTGCTGAGGGAAGCACATTTGAGGATACAGGATTGACAGCACTGAAACCCACAGCTTTCATTCCCTGCCCAGGAACAGGCAGAAAAGAAGCAGCAGAACCTCCCCAGCTGCTGATCAGCAAAGCCTGACCCTGACCCAAATGCCCCATGATTAGCAGAGCAGGTGTTAGTCTGTCCCCATGATCTTCCTGCAGAGCTATGAAATTGATGCTGGCTGGGATGACATTTCATGTGGGCACAAGACTAAGAATTCCTGTCACAGTAAATCAGCCAACAGAAAACCTCTCCAGGAGTTTCAAGGAACATTTTATACTGCACAGCTCATATCCTGCTTCCAGGCACCTGATCCATGAGGCTTTACTTCCTTGACATGTGCTTGGTGATTTCCTTCCCATGCTGACCACGTGCCCAGGTGCCATTCCAGGGATTCACTCCAGAGGTATGGGAGATATGTGGCTTGTGCATT
>NW_008658769.1:57842-88926 GCF_000695815.1 Acanthisitta chloris
AAAATCACATGGGTATGTTACCCAAAACATGTGTTTCACAACAAACCCACAAAAAGCCAAGTAGAAGGCTTAAAGCTGAAAATCAAATATGTCTTATGGGTTTGTTCTTCCTTTGTTTAATAAGGAAATGGAGACATTTGTAGAGTGAACAGGGAAGCAATTGTGCCAGAGATCTCTGAGTAACCCAAACCCAGATCTATTAATGCAGCATTCGTATGGCTATGAGCTCCAAAAAGGAGAGCTAAGTAGCTGTCCCTGTTAGCAGGGTGTGGATGGGAAGAGTTACACATTTCCATGGGGTGTACATGGCATTGAATTAGCTACAGCAGCTCAGATTCCCTAACACAATTTTTCTTCCACAAGGTAGCTAAACCCTTAGAAGATGCAGACACGACAAGTAGGCCTTGGTTTACAAAGTCTTGGGCTGGTGTCCAATAAATGTAGCTTTAGGGCATTTAGTATCAGATCAAAACCATCATGGTCCCAATGGTGCAACGTGCAGATCCAGTAGAAATTCATTCTGCTTTAAAATATGCTGATCAGTCAACTTTGTTCTTGCAAGCTTTTTGCTGGATCAGGTATCATTTCTCTGCAGCACTTGCACTTTATGCCATATCAAGCATTGTCTGTCATCCCACAGTTGGCATCAATCTGGCATAAATGCACAGAGCTGGCATAAAGTGTATCACAGCTCTGGCTGATTTGACAGAAATATGGTCATTTGCCTGTGCCTGATCTGTAGGAAACCTGCACTGCTGTTCAAAACACTCATGCACAGATCTGGTGTTAACATCACCTCTCGTACCACGGCAGAGCCTGTCGGTGCCAGAAGGTGATGTGAAATTAATGGAACATCTCTGCCTGCAGCCCCAGCTCTGAGGTCTGGGTGGCAAGGAGCAAAATGAGACATCACATGGTGGCTCCAGCCTCTGTGCACATTGCTGCTGCTCAGTGACCTCAACTTCCAACAGCAGCTACGTGTTACATGAGCAGCAAGGAGAGGATTTTTGCAGGGCATGAGCCTGAGCTGTGCAGCTGCAGCCAGCGAGGGTGATGCAGAACAGCTCCATTTTCACAGCAAAATAGACCACCCTTTCCTCATGTTTGCTTTCCTTTGGGTTTGGCTTTGGGGGTTTGGCTTATGCACTAGAAATTAATGAATGCTTACCCTCCCTGAATATAGCAGATATTCTTTAGTGCATCTGTATCTACATATTAATCTATATGGTGTATATATAGGTATACATGCAGTACTACACATTATATTTCATAACTACATGGTAAAATTCTAAAAAAACCCTATCAGGGAGTCTGCTGGTAATATGCATGTGATTATAAAGTAGCTACTTGCCATGTAGAGTCAGAGGTGAGAGCGAGAGAGGGTTTGGAACTTGATTTCAGGGTGGCATGGTCAGCACCAGAGACCCTGTAAGCCCAGCTGAGCTCCCCAGCAGGGCACAGAGCACAACCTGCCTCACTCAGCCAGGCTCTTCCTAACCCCCTCTCAATAATGCATCTAATTCATCCCACTAGCAGGTATGATGACTTTCAAACAAAACAAGCTAAGACACAAGTTAGAGGTTAAATTTTGGCATCTATTACAGTGCTGTCTTGAATATTCATTTTCAAGTGTGCCTAAATGCATGGTGAAAGGATTGTAAACAAGAGTTAACTGCTGCTCCCATAAAAGTAGTTCTCACCTCTTCTGCTGTTTTTTCCTCTGATTTTTTTTTGTTTCCTCATTTTTTATTTTATTTGTGCCCCCCCCTTGGAGTTGGTGGAAGGGCAAGGGGAGAAGGGCAGTGCTACTTCAGATTTAGGCAAGGTTAAAAGTGAAAAGCTTTGGCAGTTTAGCATCTCCCAAGCCAAAGCTGCCAAAGCCAGTTGAAAAAACACAAGTGTTCCTCCTGTTTCAAACTACAAACTTTTCTCATTGGTTGAAAATGTTCCAGGGTGGTTTCAGGATACACTGAGCCTGCCTAACGGGAGGTTTATCTTATGTTTTGACCATTTAAGAAGGAAAATGACTCTCTCCTTCCATGATGCTCTTTGGCACTCAGCAAATAGATTTTACCATGGCAACTGTAAAGCCACTTGAGACACACAAACTCTTGAGTAAAGTGGTCCTCAGCACCTTGTTCTACAAACTAACCTGGACACTCTATGGACATTAAGAATTATAAACAACCCACAGGAAGTAGCTTAGTATCATGTACTAGTATCATGTTTTCCAGTTGTCACTTTAACACAACAGCTGAGTCTTACATAATGCTGTTTTGTAATTATATACCCAAGTGCTTTTGGAGGAGGAAAGCTACAACACAGTGTGTAATGTGACCTGTCTCAGGTTGATCCAGTGCTGGAAAGAGAACCTTCACCTCTGAGCACTGGACCAGCACTCTGCCTTTTAGCTTCTTCAGTAAATTGGAGTAAATTCTGGCTGAGCTCACAGGCTGAAGAAGCTCCAGAACTGCGCAGTGACACGATACCTTATCTTGCTCTGAACATGACTGAATCCAGAGGTTGGATCCAGAGGTCTGGAGTGAGTGCAGGCACAAATCCCAGAGGTTGTGAGGTCTGGAGTGAGTGCAGGCACAAATGGATAATGTAACTGGTTTTTAACAAACCTGAATAGTGTGGAGTATGTCTGCACTGACCGTCAGAGGAAACTCTCTTCAGTGATTGTGGTGTGCAGCTGTACATGAAGCATGTGCATATTTAGACACAGTTTGAGACAAAGTTGCCACAGCTGTATGGATGAGTCACATAATGCTGTATTCTTGGGCAGTTCTATGTCCATGTAACCACTCAGTTCCACAAGCACAACCAAGAATTGCCAGGCCATGTCTTTCTGCAGGCTCAGCTAATCATCCCTCTCTGGCACTGTGACTTTAGCTTCAGTGCAAACAGAAGGACAACTTCATAGTTCTCACAATTTGCAGAATGACAGCTCACTACACAAATATAATTTCTTCCCATGATTCTTCTCAAAATAGATTAATCTTCGTAGAAAATGAGAGCAGAGGCTAATGAGGGTTGAGGCACAGATGGGATGGCACCAGCAGCTACTTCATACAAACACAGCAAAGTAATAGTTTCTAGCATGACATTTAATAAAATGAAGCCCTAGTAGGATGCACAGCTACAGGGGAATTTAGTTTGAAGTCAAATATGATGCTGACTGGCTATCTTCAGTGGAAATAATGACATGTGGTTTGCCTTATCTTGCCTCCTTCAGCTTAATCACACATTTAATGAGCAGAAACATACAAAGTAAACAGTTCATTTCTCTTCTTACAATACTCACTTTCTTTCTGTGCTGTTTACTTTAATAGCCAGAGTTCATTTTTAAACCCCTGGTCAATAATTCATTCAAAGAGTTTCACAAGTCTCCTCGAAATGCTACTCTGAATCTTCAGCAATGTTCAGAGCAAATTTCCTGGGATTTTCTCCGCTCTCAAACTGGGCTCTGTCTTTCAGGGTGGGCTGTTTCTTGGTTTGCTTATGAATCCAGCTCCACCCCCAACTGAGAGAAAAGTGAGAGCTATGCAGACCAAAACTGTGTAGACCAGAATACAACTGCACTGGGAGTAATTTATCTATTAGCCTCCCCTTTATAGATGAACCCAAAAATCTAAGTATTATTCAGGGATGGGTTGCCCTCTATTATGAATTCTGGATTGTAAGCTACTCTGAAAAAAGTATCCCAGTGGGATAAGCATCAAACTGTGTTTCAGCAGTTATGGAATGACAGATATATGTTTGTGTCTTGATACATGTGCAAATAACAGTAACTGGCATTGCTAATGGCACTTGGCACGTTGCTGTGCTATTGTGTGCTTGGGAGAAAATAATATGGTGTGTCTTTGGGCATAAATTGCCTCCTCTGGATTTGCAGATTGTTGCAGTTGCTGTCCCATTTTAATTGGGTTTCACTGTGCTGATCTCTCTGGAGTATTGCACTTATTGCCTTCCGGGTGATTGTTAAATGCTGTACTGGAAAGGAGTTATCACCTATCTTTCATCTTCCTGAGACAAATAAGAAAAACTCAGAGAAAATTCTCATTATCTGGGGTGATGGGAGAGGTGAGAGGATCCTGCTGGTTTTCTCTACTTTGTGCAGTGTTTTCAGCTGAATTCCAGTGGCAGTGCAGGTGTAACACTCCAGGTAAACTCTACACTGGGCACTGTGCCTGTGCCACACAAATTGGCCCAGTTTTATTTCTCTGCAACTAAAAGTAAGGGAGGAGACCTTTGCCTTGCAAACACAGGGAGAGAAAGAGACCTTTGCTAAGTGTCCGAATTGTCCCATCAGCTTGAAAATTGCATTTATTCCCCCCACCCCTTTTTGATTTGACAGTGGGAGAGGGGCAAAGGAACGGAATGGATCTCCAGTTGTCTGGGTTTTTGAGCCATTGGGTTGCATGTGGATCAAATTTTCAAGGCTTATTCTCCAAAAGTGAAAATCAGAAATTTCCATTCTGAAAATTTCTGATGCTTTAATACATTTGTTCATCTTCCCCAGTGCTGCCCAGGTAGTGTGGTGCCTGGTGACCAGCCTGGATATTCTTGCAATAGATCTAATTTGGGTGAAAAATAAAGTGCTGCAAAAATACCGTTAGGGTCTGATAGCTCCGTTTGCTGTTGAGTGACAGAGCTTATTTCTTCTTGAAGAACATTAATAGATTTTGCAAATAGACAATAGAAATTAATTAAATTATCTGGCCCACATGGTTACTCAGCAGAGCTTGATAAAGTGAGTCATAAAGGCTCAATAACCCATGGCTTAATTTGAGTTCTATGACTTCTAAAAAAACCTCCAGATTTTCTGGAGAGGGAGGTGGACTTTCTGTGGAAAAAATTAAAGAACAGGGGAGGACCAGGGAGTAAATCTGAGGGACTTTGGTGCACAGGTCTAAAGACAGTCAACACAGGCAGCTTCAAGGAAAGACAGGATGAGAGGCACATCTTTATCCTTCATGTCCATTAATCCTGTCCTTTGTTTTAGTTTTAAAGTAATATTGGCAGCAAAATTCTACATAAATAGATTAACCAGAAGCAGAAGATTGAGAGGAGACTGACTGCATTAAATATAACTGTCAGGTTAGTCTCATGTGGCATTTTCCTCTTCACCCACTGTGCAAGGGGTGAAGCTGAGCAGTTGTTGCACAATTAACAAATCACGAGCTATTCAAACAAATCAGTAGTTTCATCAGGTCAAGCTTCTACCATTTCATCACATTACTTTTGAAATTGAGCCTGATTTTATATTGTAGCCCTCTATATTCCCTGAAATCCATTCCTCTGTCTATGTGGAGCATGAAAAATTAATTCCATTAACAGGTATTCTTTAACTAGGTCTCTGGAGTGCTGTGAGCCTGAATTATGCTGCATTTGCCAGTATCTTTTTAATTTTGCATGTTCTAGATAAAAAACAGTTTCCTTTAAAAATCATTGCCCTCTTCTCTGTAATGGTGACAAGAGGGGAAGAGGATATTGAAAAGTTCCTCATCAGCATAAATAAATTAAAAGCCCCACTTCATAGAAGCCAAGAGGAATGAAGCTCTATTAAATGTTTTAAGAGGAAGCTAGAGGCAGAGATGACCAAAATGAAGCTCCCCAGTCTAAATATATTAGCAACTCCCTCCACACTTGTACCTTTAAATGTCAGATAATCTATTAAAGCTGAAACATCTTTGAAGGTATCGTGGCTGGGGAGGGGATTGTGGTACAACATATTTAAAGCAAGGGAGATCACATTTGCAGTTCTGTGTTTGCAGGGTAAAATTCAGGTTTCTGTTAATAAGGCCAGGCTTGTATTTCTTGCTCTACCCAGACTCCTCCTCTCTTTGTCATCTCCTCCTATAGTGATGATGGTGATGCCTCATTTTCTGCAGGATTTCAAAGATTTGCACAAATTTCACAGCAGTAATCCTGTGTCATCCAGCAAGGGAGATCCATGTAGACTATTTATAAACTGATACAGTTCTACTTGCTTCATAATAGCAAATTCATGTTTAATTAGATATTTTTGTTTTTTTCATTATCCAGTTTGCATGCATAATTGTCCTAACTGTGCCCATGGGGTAGATTCCCAGCTGTATATACAAACTGGATTGAGGCATCTGCTTGCACAAATTCTCTGTAAATTGGGAGCTGGAGAAGAGCAAGTGCATTACAGACAGCCTTGATAGGTATAACAAAGCATCACGTGCACCTTCACTGCAGAATGGAGAAGAAGAATTCCTCTGCTCTGGCCCCATTATACTATTAGGTTTATGTTGTTCCTTTGGCTTTCATAAGCAAAACACTCTGACAGGGCTAAGCACTTTTGCAGCACATTCTGAGCTGACAGCTTGCAGCACCCAGGTTGGGTCACCTGCTGACCAGGTGAAATTATTCTCCCAGCTCCTCATTCACAATTGCCATAGTTGTCACTGCAGAGGTGCATTGGTTATTTGTAATGACATGTGGCAACACAGGTCAGTTGCTAAATGCTTAGCAAATACAATTCTGGTGTTGTATGGCTGAGAGTTGTTCAGAGCAGAGCTAGCTCTGGTGGATCTATCAGGGAGAAGTGTTGCTAAGGGGCAGCTCACTTATTCTTCAGTAAATCCTTATCAGGAAAGATTAATTAATCCTCCAACACACACAGTGTTGCCAGCTCAGATTCAACCACGGGTTTTATGATATTTACATTTCAGTGTGGGTTTTTTTCAGACAATTATCTATAAATTGGACACTATTTATATTTCTTGCATCACTTTTCATAAAAACTGTCTTGTGCAGGGGCCAAGATATCCCAAACCTGGGAGATGTGTGGGTTTTTTCTTAGTGTAGTCCTGCCACTAACTTGGCTGGTGGCCTTGAGCAACCTCTTCCTTCCCTCTGGGCTTCATTTATCCTCTTTGAGCAAAAGGTCTACAAGAAATTTAATTTACTTTGAAAGGTATGACTACCATTTGCAATGTCCATTGGAGTCTAAGAGAATGGATGGATGTGTGTTTAATAGAGAGGACATTCCTGGCAGTTGCTTTGGCAAGGAAAATCCTTCCCTGTGACAGGAGCTATTCAAGCACCATTTCAGTGCTAGGGAGGGGAAGTGAAAGATGCACAGAGTTTCTGAGGTGATTCTGTTACCTTCATTTTGGCAAACCTTAATTTTTGAATACCAACCTTTTCCCTGCAGTACCTCCTTGACCTTCCCATTGCCACTTGTCATATTTTGTGACAGCTTTATCATGAGTTATGGGCCTATATTTCACCTGAGTTTCCAACACAGGAAGTTTTTATCATCTTTAAGGCATCTTGTAGGCATCTTGCTTTTTGGACTGTCTATTTTAGGGTTTCTTTTTTTTCCCTAGTCACCTCATTTTTCCATAGTCCCTTTTCTAGACATGAAGCAGCTGGATGCACTGGGCCTCCTATCCCCCCAAAATATAACTGTATTTTGGCTGTTATCTCCTTAAACCCTTTTGAACTGAGATGACATTCAGCATATCATCTTTTCTTGGGGGTTCTGAGCCTGCTCTTTGATGAAGCAGTTTCCTGTGTCCAGAATTCTTTACCCCTATGTCTTGTCCTAAAGAGACAGTGATCCAGACTGTATGGGGGAACTGTGAACTTAACCAGTCTGCAATTTACAGCATTTCCTTACAGTGTTTTCTGAATTGAAAACTGAAATTACCAGAGTCACATTTAAGTCTGTTTTACTCACTTGACATATTTTTTTTTTTTCACTGAGATGGTTATGCAAATATTAACAACCTCTGTAAACAAGACCAAACCACAGAGGGGAAACTCCTCCTTAACCTGCTCCCCGAAGAGCCATTTGGAACAAATGGCTTTGCATAATACAGCTCTTTCTAATTAGCATCTCTGGCAATAAGCCACTTGGGTATATCTGATATGCTTTTATCTTAAGATTAAATTTACATTTGCTGCTAGGTAGCTCTGACATCTTCATTCTTGTTTTAGATCTCTGTCACAACATGATTACTGTGTGATCACTACTACAGCAAACCAGCCCCTGTTTGTGTACAGCTCAGGCCTAGCTGAGGAGCTCTATGGCCATGCAGAATAAGAAGGGGTGGAGAGAGATTGGATTTCTCTTAGAACTCATAAAATACTGTTGCAAAAGTTGAAGGGCATTTTTGGAGCCACATAACAATAAGCTGGAAAAACAACCAAGACAGTAATTGAAAAATAAGAATGGGTTTTTTTCTGAAGAAATTGCAGTTTAAATATTCTAAAAGAGATTAGTCCAATTACAAGAGAGACTAGAGGCACAGACTTTAATGATTTTTCCAAAGTTTTGAAGAACTGGACAAAGAACAGATCCTTTCCTTAGTCCAGTTTTCTAACCACAAAACTTTTTCCAGCCACAGAGAACTAAGCACTTTCAAAAATCATTTTTCAAGGGCAGATTCACTATCAGTGCTAGAAATTGTTCCAGTTCTTATGAAATCTCTTGATCTATTACTGATTGTATTAACTAAGGATCTGCCACAGAACTCTCCAGTACAAAATAAGTTAAAAAATATACATCATTGAAAGTGCTCTCATAAACATTAGAAATATTTACAGCATTTCTTGTGCCATGAAAAATTCCATCATTTTCAGAAATTTTATATGTTAAAATAGAATCTTCTTTTTCAAGGCTTGAAAACAATGACAGGTCACAGTGGGAACAGTTCAGCTATTCATCTATTCCAGTTAAAGCAGTTTCACCATTAGGTTCCCTACAGCAGCTTTAGGGAAAAGTCTTTATTCTAAGGTGCAACAAAGGATGGAAAAACTCTAACCACTGTGGTTACCTCTCCCAGACATCATTTTCAGAGCTTAGAAATACAAAAAATAAACTGCAGTGCCAAGGTAGATTGAGTGCTATAAATCACACAGCAATCTCATTCGGTTCCCCACATGGCCCTCTGGGATTTCCATACCTTATGTGCTTAATCAGATTTCAGATGATGTCCATTCATTAAGAAAAACATTTCTATTTCCCCAGGTAAGTAGATTTCTTCCTCCAAACAGCTTTGGACTCCACTCTCTCACTTTACCACAAGAGCCTGTTAAGTGTTTAGGTCAAAATCACAGAACAGGGAAATACTTATGCAAAATTGGAAATCTTTTACTTATTCTCAGTTGTGATTTGTTCACCTTGAACACCACAGGGAGAGTGAGGAAAAGTCTTCCAGTCACACGAGTGTGAAGTTGTGTTGGGCAATTGTCACTGTGCCAAGACTGTGCTGAAGTCAATACTGTGATGATACCCCATGAGATCTACTGTAAATCAACTCCTTTTCAACCCCCAAAACTACATCAATCACATTCAGTTAGCTCAGGGTTGCTTTATAATGGCAAAACAGTGCCAGATTTACAGCAGAAACAAGGGGCTGGTGGTGGACAAGATACTTCCACACATTTGAGATCCATAAATTAATCTAGTATAATTTATTAACTCATTTATCAATAACAGTATAGAATTCATAGCAGGTTCCTCCATGTAACATTTAATGCTTACAGCATAGATTATTACAGTATGAGGTCTGATGCTTCTAGGAATTACATGTTATGTGTTCAGTCTCTTGATTAACACTATAAATCCAATGGCAAAAAAATCCATATTGTTCATTTAAAGCAAGATGAAAATATTTTATCCAGGTTTATTTTAAAAATGTGTTACCCTCAAGAGCCACTGAGTCTCCTTAACCCTTTAATGTGTAAAATTTGACTTGTTTTTTAAAAGGTTCTCTTAACCTGGGTGATTTCCATGCTACAATTCACAACATTGCCTCAGAAACCAGTCAGTGGGCAAAAACTGAGGACAAGCAGCTGAGTGCAGCATGATGAACTGCAAGTGGGAATGGAAGCAAATAGCTGAAGGCAGAACAACTTCTTAATTGGCTTTGCCTTCAAAGCACACATCCTCAAACTCTGTCCCAGACTTGGATTTAAGAGAAGAAAAATTGTGCCTGGAAATGACCAAGTATAGGATCAGAAATAAGGAAGAGAGAAAGATCCAGAGCCAAAATTTCAGTAGAGACAATTCTCAGCTGGAGAGATTTAAAGGGAAAGGAAAACATTTAACTCAAAGCACACTGTCCTCCAGAGCCTCAAATGGAATGCAAGATTTCAGACACTCTTTATTGGAAAATACCTGAGGGATGCTGGTAAAGGTTTCACCTTCATTCCTACCTGGCACCTTCAGTTCCACTACCCTGTTACTCTTGGCAGTAGATGTATTGGCTGAAGTGCTGCTGACCAAACAGTGATGTTGATCTTTGTGGCAGAAGGTCTGGAGCTGGTTTCATTTAGACTCTGAAGTCTCTGTTAGAACTCACACTTGCCTGCTGTTAGCTACATCATCTTAGTGCAATATTCTATAGCCATTCCCTGAGAAGTTGTATGATGCAAAAGTTGTGAATGGATCAGGGAAGTGTGGAAAAAAGGAAGATGGAGAACTGGGTTCTCTCTCTGCCTCTGTCAGATATTTGTGGGGCAAGGTGTTCATCTTGAAACTACAGGTGACATGGAAAGCTTCAGGTAGTTAAGAATCCACCACAGAATTTAGGAAGTCATTATTCTCTAAGCATAAAAAATGCTGCCTTACCTAGCAGCTCTGAAAAATCATAGTATGCACATCTGAAGTGAGGCAGACAAAATTAGCATTGTTCATCTCTCTCTGAGGCTCTGCACACACCTCAAGTGTGTGAGGTGGCCACACCAGCCCCACACTCCTTAGAGCTGTTGTGCAGCAGGTCCTGTAGTGATAGGCACTACATAAAAGCTTCTGAATATGTTAATAACTTCTGCCACCATAGATTACTGGAAAAATTAATGTGTGTGCTGTGCACTTTAAGGCTGCAGCACAAAGCATATACACAAGGAACCAAGTGAAGATTGCACAGACAACTCTAATTCTGGCATTTCCTAAATTTTAGTGCTTTTCTTTAGGATCTTAACGTGCTCTTAACACAGATCCTTTCTGATATATAACGTGATTATCTGAACTACATATAAGGTATTTTCAAAATATCTGGAGAACATTTTGTTTTGTGCTTTAAAAGGCTCCTGAACAATAATTTTTATTTAACTAAAACATCTTTTTGCTTTGCTTTTGTGTGGAAGCCACAGAACAACTTTTCAAATATCAGATGAATAATGTGTAGGAAGAGTAAGAGAGGAAGGGAGTTGATGACTTCTTTTTAAGTATGTGAATTTAATTTCACCAGGCACTTTAATCATAATGCACATCCAAACTTATAGGAAAAAAAAATCTCCTGAAGGCTTCAATATGTTGGTTTAGACATTAATGAAAAAGTTCTTCTTTTATAAAGTAATACATTTTTTTCAAATTATTTTTTCAACTGCAGGTTGAAAATGAATATACATTGGTATCTAAGTACTAGGTAGCACAAAAACATTTTGCATCTTCCATCTATACAGCAAAATACAGCCATAACTATGTTGGACAACTGTTTATATTACCTGACTAGACTTAAAGGTTTCACAGAAATAAACTTTCTTGCACTGTTGGACTTATTAGCAAAACTCTTTATCTCATCAATGCCGGGAGGAAAGAGACCAACTGCCCAATACAGATCTGAACTAAAGGTATTGTGGCACTTGCAGTGGGAAGAAAAAACATTTTATTGCCCCCAACCTCCCCAGCTTCTCTGCAGCACAACTGTAGACATAAATCCCTCTCTCTATTGGAAAAGTGTATCTATCAATATTGAAATGAAGCATGTGGAGCAGACAGTTATGCAATTAATCTCCCAGCACCATCCCTGATCCCTAGTTTGGGAAGAATCCGTTCGTGGTTATGAAATGTATGATTTTCAGAGCACAAAGTACAAACGAACAATCCTGTTTTCTCAGGTAAAAGAGCCAATGGAATTCTTTTCTATATTCCTAATGATCACAGAGATAACACATTCTTGCAAATTGTACCACAAGCCTAGGAGTCCTAATTCCTTCATGCTGCCAGCTCACAGCATACCCTCAATCCAGGATCTCAGATATTGCTAAAATGCCCAAAGCTTTAGGGTACATAACGGCCACTCACCTCAGTTAAAACTCCAAGTAAATAGGACAGATCAGTTTAGCAAAATAAGGGATCCACAGCAGGCAGGAAGTATTTATCCATTCTCCTCTTCCTTTCTTCTGTTCCTTGTTACTCACCTCCGTGTGCTGCTGTTGCTCGGAGCACAGAGATTGCAGCAGCAAAAACCGAGGAAGAAAATGGTTATTTCCTTTCACCCCCTGTTACTGCTCTCCCTTGAAATTCCTTCCCTCTTTCTGTTCAAGTTGCACAGGAATACAAGGATGGAGCCTTTGGGCTCTCTCCAGGTCTGTGTATATTATGTAAAGCAGATGAATGCATTTCCTATTTTAACCACGAAAATCATGTCTTCGGTGACAGGCGCCGGAATCGTTAATGGTGCTCTGCATGCAACTGTGAAAACCCACGGAATGCTCACAACTGGGCTCAGCTTTCTAAATGAAGCACCAGATGAAAATCTGCAAATCAACTTCTTTGTGTTGCAGAAGTTTCTCTTTTTCCCCCCTGGTGAAGGAGCTGGAAGTCACTGTTTAACCGCTGTATTTCACTGGCGATGCTGGAGGAGAACTCTAGAGTTGGTATCACACCAGAAACAAACACACTGGAGATGTTTTGGATGTTAAAATGCCTCTAACCCCACTGTAACTTTTGGTCAGCTACCACATCAAACCTGTGATTCCTTTCTCCCAGAGCAATTTTGTCTTACAGCACTGTCAGCAAACTGCTTCAGCACTGCTTGAAAAGATTCCAGCCTAAATTACAGCCTGTTCTGGCCTTTTCCCTTACTATTTTTTTCTAGATTATTTAAATTTCATATTATTCCCCACCCAGTCTTAGCCATACTTCCCACAATGCAGGAAAACAGTCTTTCCTTCCTGCAATCCTAAATGCCTTCATTAGGGAGACAACACTGAAGTGTTTTGGAAAGGCAGATGCTCTAGATGTAAAAGAAACAGGAGAGGACTCTCAGTGAACAGCTGCATTGCTCTCAGCTCCGAGTGAGCCATATTTCAGAATGGTTTGGTACATTATTTTGTCACTGGGAACATATTATTACCATCTAAATTTAAAAGCACTGGCTTTCCTGCACGAAGGCAAGAGCAGACTTCAAACCACAATGACTGTTCTGTTCAAGTATTCTATGCCAATGATGCAGAAAACGAGATCAAAGGGAAAAACAGTTCTTGTTTTAGAAGGTCTTTGCTTCCAAGGTGTCTGTACAGAACTGGCCGAAACCCACAAGAATAAGAGTTCTTGTACACTTTCAAATTAATCACTGTTCTCAGCTCTTTGTTGAAATTTCATTCCACAGATGCTTCAGCTCTTCATTGGGTGCTCAGAAACACCTTGTCCCTGCTAATGAGCAGTGTTGTACTTTAACTGTAGTAGACTGAAATGTTGGACATTAAACCCATGATCCAAAGTGATGATTTTTCAGTTCTAAAGGAAAATTTTATTAAAACAAACTGAGCACTGTCTGCGTGTGTAGATATTAGGTCATGTAATTCCTGAGACAATGTTCTGGCAAACAATTCCACTTGGAGCACTGAGCATATCTCCTGCCAGTCAACTGGCAAAATCCAGGGAGAAAATCTAAACAGATTTTCAATAAAATCTGATGAATTTAAGGTAAATCGCATCCTCTTTTTGCCCCATGAGATATATATTAACAGTTTCTTCCCTTATTGAATCTTTTTCTGCATCATCTCCAGCCACCCACATTTATTTTCCAGAGCAGTTTAGTCAGTGACTAAAGGATCCATTGCAGCTCAGGTAAATTGCTTCTCCTGCAAAAAGGGCACTAATCCTATGGATAACATCAAATGGGTTAGTTTTAGTTCAGTGAACATATGTAAAAGAGAGACACAGACTTTGAGTCAGAAACAGGACTTCAGTGGGCAGCCCATCATTTATTCCCTGAGGGATACTTGAGGGAGCAAATTTAATGAAGCATTGTTTCACTGACTGTTATCACAGGAAGCCTTTTAATTAATGTCAATGGCTTAACATAGGTCAAAAATTTTGTATACAGATATAATTTATGTATATGTATATATTCCAGCATCAGATTCTCTCTAGAGGGGAATCCAACCCAGAAAGTTGGTAAATCTGGGTTTCCTGATTGTTTTTATGTAATTCCATCTGTAATGTCACAAGAGATGAAATATCCTAGAGAATTAAATGCAATGACAAGTTGGAAAAAAAAGAAAGAAATCCCAATTTTTTTCTACCAGAAGTTTGCTAGTGAGCCCTACCCTGACCCATCAGTCAGTGTCTGCCCATTAATCTAATTGGTAGCCAGTAATTTCTTCCTAGTCTCATCTCTGCAAAGTCTAATGATGTTCCTGTGTTGTATCATAAGAGCAAGAAGGATGTTCAGTTATCTTGTAAGTCTCTTCACCTTGTTGCTGGCAAGACTAACCTTTCCCTGAATTCTTCTTGAATGGAGGAATCCTAAAATTGGACTGATAAATGACATAAAGTAGGGAAAAGTGGAAGAACAAGTTGAACAAAGAAAAGGTCAAACATCCTGATACCTAAAATTGTGCTTCCTTGGCTGAACTGAAGTGCTGAGGTGATTTCAAATGAAAAGGACAACAAATGTCTCACCATTCAGTGCTCAGAATTCATCCCTCTACTTTCTGAAGTTTTATGAAATGCCATGACAACCAATGCCCTAACTTTCAAATGTAAATAAAAAGCATTAGGCAAAATCTTTATTAAAAATTAAAGCCTCTGACCCAGCAAAGTTCCCAAACATGTGCTTAAATATAAGTACTTAGTCTTCACCAGGCTAATAGGATTTGCCTGTCAGGGAGATGCCTCACATGCAAACAGGCTACTCAGGGTTCCAAACCCATGTTTGCTAAGCTGCTAAGTACTTGAAATTTAGGCACACAAGTCTAGAAATCTGGCAAAAGCTTCTTAAATATAAGGGAAAAGTAAACATCTTTTCTGGTGTAGAGGTTTATATGAAACATTCCTCTCTAGGCCAGTAGAAGTGGTTGATAACCAAAGACACAGGTAATGCTGGAGAGCTCCTGAGGCTGCTGCAGTGACCAAGGGAAGGGGAAACTTTTCATACAAGACTGAGCTAACAAATGAAGAAATAAACTGAGAAAGTTATGTTTTGTGCTCTTGCTGCTGGGCAAAATTCCCCTAAAGCTTAGAATAGCTTAACTTCAGATTTTTCAATGCCATAAATAAAATAGAACTTTTCCTCCCTAACAGGGCCAGACTTAATCTTCCCTTTTTGCATGAGACTCAGAACTCTCATTTTTACACTTTCATATATGAAGCACCTTTGGCTACTTACACTGCAGGAATAGATAATCTCTGCAGTGAACACATGCCTTTTTAAAATCTCTGTTTAAGACTCTGAACTCCATTCACACACTTTGTATTCTCCATGTAGTGCAGAACTAAGTTTTTTTAAGCTCTTCTTAGCAAATATGTTTCAAGTATGTGAATTCTGTAAAGCTTCCTAAATGTCTCCTGTTAAATCTTGCACAAGTGGCAATAGTTGTGGCTATAATAGTCTACATTTCAGCTGCAAGAGTATTTCTGGGTTAGAAGACATTTAGTTATTTATGAGATCAGAGATCTTCAGATGATAGCTGAAATATAAGATAGTCTTTGATGATGCTAAATGGTGACTCCTTTCATTGAAGCTGGGCAACATTCCATCTTCCCACATTTTACTGTGTAACTTGTTTAAAAGTCTTCAAATAAAAAGGCATTAAATTGTCAAAGTTACCAGGTAGTGACTTGAGCAGTTGACATAGGGTGACTCCTTTCATTGAAGCTGGGCAACATTCCATCTTCCCACATTTTACTGTGTAACTTGTTTAAAAGTCTTCAAATAAAAAGGCATTAAATTGTCAAAGTTACCAGGTAGTGTAGTGACTTGTTGACATAGCACAAACTTGGCACACGAAACATATGTTGATGCTGCAAAGTTTCCTCACTTTGGTGGCTGCAATTAGCTAGGTTACTGCCTGAAAATCCAAGGTGTTTTGCTTCCCATTCTTGTTTTTCAAGGAAAAAAAGATCACGACAACATTTGTCTGTGTATCAGAATGCTGAGTGCTAATTTTAGAGCTCTTTAAATAGAATCAGCACAAACTTGGCACACGAAACATATGTTGATGCTGCAAAGTTTCCTCACTTTGGTGGCTGCAATTAGCTAGGTTACTGCCTGAAAATCCAAGGTGTTTTGCTTCCCATTCTTGTTTTTCAAGGAAAAAAAGATCACGACAACATTTGTCTGTGTATCAGAATGCTGAGTGCTAATTTTAGAGCTCTTTAAATAGAATCAGAAGACTCTTTGAAACACACTGAAGAAAAATTGGCATTTGAGGAATCCTCCTTAACAGGTTCTAAGTCAGGTGAAAGTAGGACTATAACTTATTCAGTATTTCTTAAATACTCATGAATTGTGTTTGGACTCAATTTTAAGACTTTTTTGCTATCAGATTAATGAATACCTATAGAAGAGATATACTTATAAAAATTGGCAACAACTGCTCTTGAAACCAGAAACTTTTAGATTAGATTTTGAAAGACTCTAGAATGAAACATTTGTTCTCTTGTTGACAGGAACCTTCTCATTTTAAAGTATTTCTCATTTGAATACACTTAGCATTCTTGGAGTACTTTGTTACTACTTCAATAATTAACATTTATAACCTCTACTGATTTGGAATTAATGCTCTATTTAGTAGAAAAAGAGAGACCAGATAGTCTAATATATTCTTAGAATAAGCTTTAAAATGTCCTAAGAGGTATTTTCAAAAGCTAGAAAATTCATATCCCACTATCCCTCTGTGTCTTGATCAGTCTTAGTTAGGATATTTTGGGGCTTTAAATGTGGCAATAAGTTCCTTTTATTTTCTCAATAAGGCCCTTTTTCAGTTTTTATTTTTAACATCTGTCACAGAAATTTGTTGTATGTGTAAGCAATTTAATGGTTCACTGAAAGGTTGTTATGCAACTGAGTTGTATAAAACTGTCTCCAAGCCCAGAAATTACTGTAAGGGGGAAACTGAAATGGTGAAAGGCTGAGAATTTAAATATGTTTCCTGTTGGTATTTATATCTTTTGTATGATAGCTCCTTTCCTTGGTATCCTGTGAGCGTAAGAGGGAAGAGATTACGTACCTAATGTTGGGATGTCAGGAACAGAAAGCTGCTGCCTATGCCTAGCACTGGCAAGATTCTACAGCCAGAATGTAGCCAGTGGGCAATATGTAGTACCATATCTGCTTTACAGAGGTCTGAACTGATTATTCCAACACTACACCATTCCTAGCTCACGGATAGTTTTGCAAAGAGGAGCCACTGGTGTAATGCTGTTATTAAAATCATTAACCTGGTCTTAAGACAGAATAATGACAAGTGCAGTGTTCCAACTGCACCAATGTCCAAACTCGAGGGCCTTCCCCCAACACACATCATACTCCTGTAAATGGACACAGTGGCTGGGAAATAGTCTCAATTGGTAAAGCTGTCACTAATGAGCTTATTACCCTCCGTGACAGCACACAGAGCCATTCTGAGTGGGGATCAGGGTGCAATTCATGCAAACAGCAGATTCTGACAGCAGTACTGGTGTCACTACCTCAGACATATTTCTGTTGACCATTGTTTTGATTATCCATGCAGCAAAGCACTGCTCTGTGAATGAGGGCTGGATAATTTGACTCTAAACTGATTATACATAAGTACTACTCTAAAAGCAGTGAAAGAGTTGTGAGTTTTATTTCACTGACACTGATTTCCATAGGAATAAGAGCTCATCATAAGGTATTTGACAGAATAAAGAAATATAATCATGCTGTGCACTTGTTTCTGCAATAACAAGACAGAACTTCATCATTCAGTTTATTTTCCATCCATGGCATCCTTTGGGAAACTAGAAACTCTTCCTTGCAAAGACTCTTTTTATTGGGCTACATGATCTCCTGTTATCTCTGCCAGCATGAATCACTCTGTGATCCTGTGATCTGTTTACATAACTCTTACAAATAAAATCCATGTCCACATCCATCAATTATTTACCTGTATTTCTATAGATGTCCCAAATATATGGTTTTGACCTTCAGGGTGAAACACTGAAGCACAATAGAAAATTCCACTTGACCAAAGCTGGAAAAACTTAGAAGCCTATGAGTTATCCACTCCTCTAGACTCCTAGAGTAGCTTTTAGTAAAACAAGGAAGAGTAAATCAGGTTCATTTTGGCTCAGTGCAAAAATTAAAACCAGCAGCTGAAATTGCTTGGGGTGAACTTCTGTATTTGCCATTGAAATTACTAGTTTGAGCTCTAAACAAATTCTTGAGAGAACCTTTACAGACGTTGCCTAATATCACACACGACACGTATTTATCTTCTCACTTGTTAAAGTAAGATCCTTGTAGCTTCTAACATTCATCACCACTCAACATAGCACTTGAAACAGGGATGACCACTTTTTTCACCAGCCAACATAAAAGCAAGTGAAAAGAGTGATGTCAAAAAGCAGTAACACTGCACTGTAATTCCCTTTAGGATTTTCTCTCATCTCTTCTCACATTATATGAGCCTTACTTCACAAGCTCTCTTGCCTTTTCATTTGAAATTGTGATGGTCTTTCAAGAGAATAATCAATGAGAAAGCAATTTCCACACTGTGTAAAAGCATGTATTTTGTTTGTAGTCAGTTCTGAAAACATGGGTGTGTGTCCTCCCTGCACAGGATCAGTCATGGAACAACTGAAATATACCTACATATATATGATTATATTTAGTTATATATGTATACACTGTGTATGTGGCACAGGCCATAGCCTTGTAACCACATTCCCATTGCTCTGAGCACTGAAACTGGCCAATGTTTTCATCCATGTACATGGATCCAAATCAGGGTGTCATGAATTGTTGCGTTTTCTGTCTAATAATGTTTTCTTGGACTGCTGTTTTGGGCCTCTCTTCATCAGCCTCCCTTCAAATTGCTGTAAGAATTTGAGACTGGCTCTATATTAATCAGCTAATAAGAGTGATATATACCAATCTATCCTCATAAACACACATTTATCTCTTGCACTGGGAGTACCAGTGGTGCAGCAATGCAGACCAGGGAGGACCACTCAGTGTTCAGCACCAAGGTCAGCTCAGGACTGTGCACAGCCCACAGAAAAGGACCTCGATTCATTCAAAAGTCAAAATGTAGAGAAATCTTGAATTAACAAAGTACTTGTTGAAAACAAGCCATAGAGAAGATTATTTTTAGAACATCTAAACCTTCTGTTTGTCTATTAATTGCATTCTTTACAGTCCATTCTATGTGAGCATAATGCAAATAGCTGTGAGAGAGTTTGTAACGTTATTTACTTTTAGTGATGCACAAAGCAGCTGCAGTGGAGGGAAAGCAGATGAATTGTGCACAGCACTTGCATGGACTTTTCTTTGAACTCTCTATGTACAATATATGGGCTAAGTCATGCCTTTAGGCACAGTCTTGAACAAAGATCATAAATTGCACAATCTCCAAAGACATGATACTGTAGCACAACTCCCTCTTTGCTTCATGATAGGCCAACCACAAATTAACTTCTTTTGCAGCAGTCTACAGCGTGTCTGCAACACCTCAGGCTCACTCCCTAACCAGGGCACTGCAGTGCCACAAGAAAAGCTTATTCTCTTTCCTCTTCTTGTCTACTCCTCAACTACATTCTCCAGAGAAGGAAGATATAGCAGGTAACACACTGCATGTATGTCCCCTTGTCTCCAGACCAAGACAGACAAACATTTTCAGTCCCTTACACGCATGGATGTACCTAGATATTCTTTTTGTGTAGGTTTAGTTGACTTATATTCCCTTTGAGTGTGGACTTGAAACATGAGGATGCATTGGATAGATTGAGATTAATCTATTCCTGACTTTAAACTGCTCTAGATGCATGTGAGGTGCTCGCTCAGAAAGCTCTTTATGTATTTCATACATGTAAAGAAGCAAATGAGGTCCCACTGGATTTACTGTGTATCAAGCCAGAGTGCTTTAATATTTAGAGAATGAATTGTCCTAGGTTCTGAACAAGTCCTTTAGCAATCTGCTAGCAACCATAGAGCTATGCTGACAGGCTGAAACTCCCAAAATTCAGGGTGCTGTGGCTGTAGATAATTCTGACACATAGTTCAAAACCTGAACTGCAGAAAGGTTAGAAAGTCTTCCCAATGAAGCAGCCTGGAATGTGTAGCATCACTAGAGAGAACATGGCAATAATGCATATGGGAAACCCAAAACAAAGAGAAAAGTCAGTCACTGCACATTTACATGGTGATCAGACTGACACAGTACTGCACACAAAGACATTTCAGCCCAAAAGTTGTCCTTTCCATGAATCCCAAGGGCTTTTTGACATGGAAATGCTTACAAAATCTAATCCAAATTACCTAACTGCCTGTGCTTGGAGTAGCTTAATTAAACCACACTAAATTTGCATGAATACTCTCTCCTAGAATTAAAGTAATCTTAATTCAATTTAGGTTCATTTACTTTGGAACAGAATAAAGCTAAATTAAATTGAGCTCGCTTTAATTCTCAACATGAGTGTCCACATAGATTTTAATAGTTAATTAATCCACTGTACTTTCATAAGTGGAACTGCATGGATTTTCATAGTCCATGTTTATGTAAACAAGCTCTAAACACACTCTTATGTTATTTCAAGACTGTTCTATTTTCTATTACACTCCATATGGGCTAATTTAACAGTCACTAGGAGGAGCCAAGTATTAGCAGATTGTTCTTAACCAGGACTGTTTTTTCAATCACTGTGTATAAACGAAAGTTTTTTCATATATTCTCTGAATTACAGACCTTAATGTAGCCCTTTGGACCTTAAAATGATGAACAAAAAAGCTAGATATGATTTGTTAGAAGAAAAGAGCCTTTAAACTCCAAGTCTAAAAATTGTATGCTTAAAGATGTTCCTTGCAAAATAGCTTATAGCATAAGAATTGGATTTTCTAGATAACAGATGCACTAAACCCACATTTTGAAACAATTTTTGGACTCTGTCCCAGCACAAATCAATCTTATGGATTCTGAAAACACTAAGACAGATCTTGAAATGGTAATTAATTTGATGTCATGATTTTGATGTCAAAGAAGAAACTCTGATTTGTAGATGTTAAGGCTCTAACTCAAGAATCAAAATCAATGTTTTTCTAAGTTTCACTGTTTCCCAAGTTGTTGGGTCCCCTCATTAGTTTCAATTTTTGAAATGTTCTTCTGTTCATGGGGTGAGAAACTCTATCGTTGGCTGCAACTCCATTCAAATCATAGCTTGCTAGGCATGGCTCATGTTAGCTGTGATTCCAGTTGGCAGGACACTAGATTGGCTGTTGACATCAAGCCAACATTTAATTTTGTTTTCTTGAGTCATCTGTTGCCAGTTCCCATGACAACTGATCTTCTAGCCTTCGATTTACTAGCGAAAACCATTAAAATGGCCAGGAGTGCAGACAGAGATTCTTTGATGTAGATGGAAGTTCAAGTGTTTTCTTCAATGGAAATGGAAAGATCTTTTCAGCTATTACTTTAGCAACTTCTGTTCATGAAAACACAGATGTTCTTGTATTAGAAAAATAGACTGAAGGGTAGTTTCTAACAAGAAACCTGGTTTAGCATCTTTCTACTACAGAATGAAGGTCTTTGTGTCTAAAGATCACATGGTGCAGAGGACAGGCAAAAATATCTTTCTCTTCTTGCATAGTAGTAATGAAAGATGAAATTTAAGACATGGATTCTTTTGGTCTTCACTAGAGTCCCTGTACATTTCCACCTCCCGTTTCACAAATGTGTGACTCAGGTAAAGGAAATATCTGAGGAAGAAATAATTAGTGTGCTACGTCAGCCCAGAGGTTCTAACAGACCAAAGGTCAATCACAATGCTGTGGGAGCATCTTGAATCAAAAATACCATTGGCTAAAAATAGTAGTTGGTGTATATAAAATACATACAATCCAAATGTCCACAGGTTATCAAAGCATTAAATTAACAAGCACTAAGCACCCCAAAATCCCTTTGAAATAAATGGAAGCAGAAATATAACAGAAAAAGATGCACAACTGGTTCAAATACTGTCAGAGACTTCAGACAAAAACCCAGGCTTCCCCTTTATCTCTTCATTAGGGAAACATTTGCCTTTTGTACATGGGGAAAAAAAGAACCAAGCAACTAGGCAACTCCTTCATTCCATGCAGGTATTCCCCACTGCCCAGGAGCTGGCACTAACAAGCAAAGTTTGCAGGACCTCCACAGAAGGTGCAGCAGGCATTGCAACGCTTGCAAACTCAGGTGTGGATACAAGACTCATCTCTGTGTTCCAAGAATTAATGGCCCTTGCTAAGGCAATGCACTGGAGAGTTTTATGCACCCAATTTAGTTTATGTTTCATTACATGTTTCTGCATGACTCTTTCAGGCTGGTCCTTCAACAGCAACTCAGGATTGCTTTCCTAGATGTGAGGGTACATAGACCTATCATCTCAATTAAAACTGAGAGATTAAGGCAGTTACTCTGACAAAATTCTACCTTGCTTCTCTTCCCCTCCTCTGCCCAGTAGAAGCAGTTAAAACATTTCAAAGCTAATGGGGGTGTATGTGGGAGAAAGTGAAAGATAAGGAAAGAGAACACACCAGTTCCTCAGCTTCAGTTAACTCTCCCAATCCCACTGAAATCAGACACTTTCCACCAGTTGATAATCCAGCCTGCTAGAAATCCCAGGAGGACAAGGATGTTTGGCACCAGTCATGCTGCCTGGGACTGAGTGGCTTCCCCTTACAGCTTCCTCCCAGTCTGAGTACAAAACCACCTCTTGGCACTGGGTTGTTGTGGCTGGTAAGAACTGGTGTGAACTGATGACAAAAGGAAGTGCTGTGGCCAGGATGTGTGACTGCCATCTCCCAGTACAATAGAGATTAAACCACCACTCACACTAAATCTGGCAGCGTTTGCTGTAATGGTTTGAGCTGTGAATTCAGGCTCTGTGTGATTGTTTTAGAATGCAGTTGGCTCGTGAATGCCATTGATGCAGACGCCCTCAGACATTCAAAATGCTGTGTTTCATGTTTTGCTTTTATCTTTAAATATATTTGAGTAGGTTTTTTCTCCCTTCTGAAACAGCTCACATAATAGGTAGAACTAAAAATGATCTAATAGCTTCAATGCCTTGGAGCTACTGCCATGCATGAAATTCAAACTGTGCCTATAAAAAGCAGCAAGAGCTTTCTCTCCAGTTCACATTTTTAGCTATTTCTGTGTTTTTTGAGAAGGACAGAACTTCTTCATGTTTCAAGTCAGCATCAGTTAAATAAAATGCAGTCTGAAAGTTATTACAGGTCATCTGGGGAACTGGAGGCAAGAGTCTGGGGGGTTTTGACTGGTTGAGAAGGCAATAAGTTTAGCAAGATTAGTAGTTACTAATTAAGTTGATAGCATGACCCAAATTTGTTTTACAGCCCTGAGTTGCAATGACATCCATTATAGCTGAGCAAAGAGTTTCTGGTGGGTAATATATTTGCACCTTCATACTTTCTATCTGCATATTCCCTATGATAGTGTCACAGTTGTCCTGACACTATCACCAGCTTGTACCTGCTAGGTTATTTCTGCAGTGATGCAGCTGGTGAGGCCACACTGGTGAGGTCTCTTCTCCCAGGCAACCAGCAGCAGGACAAGAGGGCACAGACTCAAGCTCTGCCAGGGGAGGGTTAGGTTGGATATTAGGAAGAGATTTTTTCCAGAGAGAGTGCTCAGGCATTGGAATGTGCTGCCCAGGGAGGTGGTGGATTCACCATCCCTGGAGGTTTTCAAGCTGAGACTGGATGTGGCACTTAGTGCCATGGACTGGTAACCACAGTAGGGTTGGATTGATGATCTTGGAGGTCTTTTCCAACTAGGCAGATTCTATGATTCTATGAAATGTGTATGGGATGAGTTCAGCAGCCAAATACAACTAGAATTGCTCACTCCTTGTCCAATATCTTATGTATGCAACTCTTAATTAAGTTTATTTGCATTTTTGCAAAACATATGCTTGGCTATTCAAACCTTGCTTTGCACAGATGTTGCCTAATTTTGTTAAGTGGGTGAGACCACTATAATTTTTAGGAGAAATTTGCCAAATTAGAATAGATGGGACCATTTGAGTGTGTTCCCAGACTAACATGACCATTTGGTACCTTGCTTGTGAGAATTTAAATACTTTATCTCTTTTCCAATGCTCTGAATTAACAATTTGTGATTTCAGCAAACACAGATTGTTATTGGGTTTTACTATGAGCTTCATTCTAGCACAGGCAGACCCGGTGAGTTCTGAGACACATGCACATGGAGACTCTCCTGGAGGGTGTACATTGAGACACTCTTGGAGACTGGTATTAGGTTGAATCATAACCCTTAAGACTTTGGATGAGACCCCTCAAGGTGGAGAACTGGTCTGTCCACTGGAGCATGATTTAATTATGTCATTGGAGCCTTGGGTCATACTGTAAAGAGGTAGACAATGTCATATCCTCTGAACATGTTCTAACCAGTCAGGCATTTAATCAGAGACTGACATATTTGTTATGAATAAAAAGAACAGGAGGATACCATGAATTTTTACAGGAAGGCTTAATTGACAGTGCATTGGGTGATGAATGACTAATTAATAAAATGAAAGCAGAATATAATGGATTTGTACTTTGTTTATACACAAAACACATCAGTAGGACTCTTCAACCACCATTAGCTCTGCCTCTTCTGCAGTGAGTCATTCTGCTCCCTGGAAAAAGTCTAGCTGCATTATAGAGCTGCAAAAAAACTTTCTGGGTTGTCCCCCTGTGCAAGCTGGTTCTCAGAATTTAGGGGATTCTTTCCCTCTTCTTTTTTCCATTTCATGGTGGAACAGTTTGTGTAGATACCTCAAGGTTAATCTCATCAGAATTTTCCAAAAGTGAAGATATATACAGAAAAAAACCTTACTCTACCAAACAAACAGTGACAGCATCTATGGGTTCTTGGAGCTACTTGGCTCACTCTGGAAAGGAACTTGCACATCTTAAGTGTGGAGAAAGCAGGAGCAAGTGAAAGTAGATAAATTAATGACATGTAGTACCATGACTTACTCAGATCTTAAAAAACCAACTACTTCAATGTTCCTTTTTTGTTTTCATGCAATAAAACCAAAGGAAGGAAATCAGCCTAGCAAATTCTGGCTCTGTGCTAGCAACTCTAGTAAGCTCTTTCACAGGTAGATTGTCAAGAAAGGCCCCAAAGACACATAAAGGGATTTTCTCAAGGCTCAATTACAAAAGCATGTTTCTAAAATTTGTGTATACTACTAAATAAGACAGCACTTGGGCCACCATAGAACTAGATACACACATTAGATTCAGCCTTTGGTTAAAAAAAAAAGCATTATTCACCCAATCCGGTTCAGCTATCTGTCAGTTATAATGTTTGGTTGAAATACGTATCAGGGGTAACTCTGTCCTTGAATTCTTTGAAGGTTTAGTAGAAAATCCTGGGCAAAATGAAATAGGCATGGCAGCACCACATAAGGGAGAGTTCCTCTACAAATTTTCTTCATTGTATGTAAAAAATATACAAACCATTTGTATGCACAAAAATCCCATGAGTGCATATGCAAACCACTTAATTATGCCTGTTAGTTATTGTAATTGCCATTAGCATGTGCAATTACTTGCTCTGCATCACAATTCTAGGTGAATGGCTAAGTCAGCTACGAAATTATGAAGAGCTGACAAATTCCATTTCAAACCCCAAGCCATTTCATTACATCTCTTATTGTATAGTAAACAAAGTGCATATCATGAACTAACAAATTGCAAACTGCATCATTTCCTGAGGTGGCTGCAGTATTCCCAGGAGAACTGAGGTGGTTGTTTATGGAACAAGGATTCCCCATGTAATAGCTGTGAAATTGTCCTTCCAGTCCTTTCCATCAGGACTCAGTCACATCATTGGGATGGGTTATTTGGGCCCTGTCAAACCTTGGGACCACATCATTCGGATTGGTTATTTGGGCCCTGTCAAACCTTGGGTGTTCTCCTAGGGCTGTTATATATCTTTTTTGATGCTGTCTGAGATCTGATTAGAACACTTTCTGAATAAACCATTAGCAATAACTTAGTTACTTACATACAGAATTGCCTGGTTTTTCTCTATTTTGGGGGGACCAAACTTTGGTTGCAGTTGGGTTTTCTGGAGTCTTTTCCAGGGAGTGGAGGATAAGAATATTACAACTGTAAACATACTTTTTGGTGGGAAAAGCTGGAAAATGTAGGTGGTGATTTCTTAAGGATTATCAGACTAGATTTGTCCACGCACTTCTGCAAGACTCTTCTGCAGGTAAATCCTCTTGAATCTAAAAGCTTTGTTCCCATCTCTTATGATGACTAAATGGCTTCATTCCTGGCTCTGCATTTTAAATTGTTCTAGAGAAACAGCTCTTACAGAAGTACTTCATCTGCTGAAATTCAGTCCTAAATATAGCTGAAGTTTGAGCAACCTCTTATCTATGGATATTAGGGGCAAAATACTGCTCCAGGTTGGCCTCTTGTAAACTCCCTCCAAGCTAGTTTGAGGATGTTACTGCAGGCTTGATGGATTTATAGTGACATCAGCCATGAAGAAAGAAAATGCTGGAAATCCAGAATACCCTTGGGTTGTGCTTTTCACCTAACATGTTGCCAGGAAAACACACTAAACATAAAGGTAAACAGGTGACAGCTGCCATCCCCTCCTTACCTCCTTCTTCCACATCCCTCCACCAATAAAGGCTGCAAATCTCTTTTTATCAGCAACAACGGAAAATGAAAAATAAATAAAACCTGATGGTTATCCTCCCTTATCCTAGAGCTTGACCATAGCTGCAGTGCAGAAAAATCTACTTTCAAAATTCAGTTTCAAGCAGTAACACCACCACGAGCAAAACCCTAAACCTCAACCCCTGCTCTCCCATCAGGACCTGGACCACCTGTAGGCTGTACAGAATGCAATTCTGCTATTAGGACAGGGTAATCAGAATAACTTACTTATTAGAGAAAACCGTGTACTTGTCCCATGCCATTGTTTTCACTTATAATAATCAGCCTTCTTAGGAGATGCTACAGTTAAACAGTGATTATGTATGTGAAATCAATTTTCAATGGATATGGATTACATGATAGCACAAGACCTGAAAAGAAATTTAGTGTCCACACATTGAAAAGGTGTAGATAGTTTTACAGTCATGCACTGGTTTGGATGTGCAACTGTGAATTCCCATTATCCTCAAACAAACTGGTGGTCAGTGGTGTCAGACACAGATATGAAATGCCCATTAAAAATGAAGAGTTAGGACTGTTGAATTTCAGACAAAAGGCAAAAAAAAAAAAAAGAATATAATTACTCTTCAAAGATCAGTGTTATTGAAATCTGATGTTGGAGCCACTTTGAATTCGTTGATTTGCATATAAATAGAGAAGAGTGAAGAAATACAAGGGATATTTGGGATCCCAAAGCTGCCAACAATTTATGAAAATGACACCATGCACATCTTTGGGATACAATTGCTGTAAATAACCCATCTGTCACATGAAACAATCCTAAATAACAAGGTTGTCACCTCAAGCAGACTCAGATGGCAGTGGAATAGATAAAGCCTTCGTCACATCTCAGGAGGGAGAGTGTGTTATGAGCAGAACAACAATGAAATAAAGCAGCTACTTAAAACCACTCCAGACATACTATTTTGGAACAGTTGCTTTGAAGTCAGACCTTGTGAAAGCTTTCCCAATGACAAGATGAGAGGAGGAGTGTTGGGTCAGTCAGGCTTGTTGCAGTGGAGAAATGCCTACAAAGGAATCTCGGTGCTAGTTCTGGAGGCTACAAAGCATCTGACTTATCCATGATTTTGTTTTGTGCACAGACATATGTTGCATGGGAATGAGGGAACCAAAATTGGAGGGTTAAGAAGATATAATTAAAAATTTCACAAGAGTCATGAATCTCAATTTTGGACTATGACTTGGGTGTTTAATGATGTGGTGTGACTTGGGCACTTCAGAATCCCTCTGAAGATGGGATTACTGATTTCTGCTATCAAGGGACTGTAAGATATAAACTGTAAGGCAGGAAATCCAGCACTGCCATTAGCAGCACATACATGACAAATCCTGCAGATTTCAGCAGGTAATATTTGTTACCTTCAGGGGAATCTTCCATTACCAGTTTTTTACCTCTTCTACACAATTTCTTTTAGCTGCAAGACCTGAGCATCCTTGAACTTTGATTCTCTGGCACTTGCCCTTGCTCTGAGCTCAGCAGTGTCCCACTCTTATCAGCTGGGAGACTCAGAGCACTCTGCAAGAGCCATGAGCCCATGGAGCACTCACCCAACATTTCCATGACTCAGTTCCAACACCTGTAGAGCCAATACAGACTCCTTGGAAAAGCCTTTGAGAGCTGTTTAAAGGGAGAGCAGGATTTCTGTGGTAAAACAGCTTCCAAAAGCTGCTGACCACAGCAGTGTGAAGCAAAAAGGCAGCACTTACTCCAGCTATAGAGACCTTGCTGTAGCCTCTCTTTCAACAACCTCGATACGCAATTACACATCCATTCACCACCACTGCAGGTGCAAGCTGAGCCACAGCCATGTGTATAAATGTGTGTGGGTGTGCAAACGCTTCATTATGGTGATTTGTCAGCACAGTGAGGGATGCTTTGTGTCCAATGAATGTTTAAATTAGGTGCTTAGCTTGAGTGAAAAAACATTTCACTTTGCCTCCTCAGCCCTTCCCTCTCGACAGAGGCTGGAAAAGAAAGTAGTTTCAGCCCTTGTCAAAGAAGCAGTTTCCATCTAAAACCTAATCCTTTCTTGTGCTGTCCTTGAGTTTGTAACAATGAGGAGAAGTGAATCTTGAGGAATTAGTCGTGTTGAATCATATCTTAATCATATGCATGATATGCTCTTATGTAGCATTAGAGTAAGAGGCGTCACATCTTGTGTTGTCATTTCTGGGACAGCAAACTGGGGCTGTTCTCTGGCTTTAAATCATTGCTGGCATTAACGAGATTCTGACCAGAGGCTTTCTTTCATGTCCAGGCTATGTGCTGCATTATTTCCTATTAGATCACAATACATTGCAAAGGAACAGCTAAATTACCAAGACTAATCCTTTAAGTCTTTCTTTCTTTACGACGTCAGACAAAATAAGACTATGCCATATTTCTGTAATCTCTCTTGTATTAGGAGAATATTATGATCTATAACAACAACAAAATCTCTAAACTGCATGATTCCCCTTGGCTCTGATATGCTTAATCTCGTCTCTTTCTGTCAGAAGAGATATTTCTAAGTCTGTGTGATTTCATTTTAACAGACACTATCTGGCTAGAAATCAGATTATTCATGTAAAGCAGGGAAAAAGTTCTCTTGTGTTTCAAAATTAGTGTTTCTCAAAAACCATGATGTAATACCCAAAGTTCTCCTCTTTCTTCAAGAAACGTCTTAAAATCAAAGTTAGTTTTGAAGATCCAGGGCATCTACTGCCAGTTTCTTCCTACTTGGAAATGTACATTTAGATTACTCTGTTCAAAAGTAGTTTTTGCTCTCAGACAACTTTACATGAGCTTCCAAAATCTAAAAAAGATTCCTGCAATGCTCTGCTGGCAAATTGCAGGGGAATTTCTTCAGGGAGGGAGGAGAATTTGAATCAAAACCTAATTAATTAAACAGAAGTAGCCTTCCATTTCTTTTAATAGGACAAGAAAATATATAACCTCCTCCTGAGAGATCTGTCCTTTTGGGTAGATTTAAAACATCATCCCATACTTACCTATTCAGAAATTTTAGGTGTATTTCTCTGCTATTTTTATGATGTCTAAGCCACTAAAAACATATTCAGTAACTTAACTCTTTTATAATTACTTCCTTAGAGCAGCCAAGCAAACCATGATCTCAAAATGCATAAGCTCTTGGCAGTGTACTCTCTGTTTGGGTCGAGGTGGTTGGGGACCTGCTTGGGGTTTTCTTGTTGTTGGGGTTTTTTAACAAGTTTCTGCAAAGTATCTCTCATATCGTCAAAAAAAAAAGAGATGAATAGACAAATATTAAATCCCAGGATGGGAAGCAGAATAGATTTTCTGCAGGTGCAGGACAAAAATTAGCTGATTATAGGAAATATCAGCTCCCAAATAAGATGAGTAATGCCCCAGGTCACAGTGCAGGTTTTTTAAAAGAGGTTGGTAGAACTAGAGACCTTTGATGTGTTGGAATAGAGCCTAAACACATCCTCAAAGTTGTGTTAAGAGAGCAAGAGTGAGAAAAATGTAAATGGAACAGCAAGTTACTGAAAACAGATGCTTCTGGTTTTTGCTCCCAGGTTCTTCTCTCAGAAACAAGGGTTAGTTAACCACTTCTCATCTCGTGGCACCCACAATAACTTTGGAGCTTACTGGCAACTTTCAACAAAGGATACAGTCCATGCAAAACAACACTAGTGACCCTCTTAAGCATTGCCAGTAGGAAAAGTCTCAGTGTGAGGTCAGTTTTGCTTCTGAACCTAAGCATCCACACAGGAGAGATGCTGTAAGAGCCCTTGAGGGAAGAGTTTTCAGTCAGGCTGACACATCATGAGACAACAGAGGATCCAATCTGAAGTCATAAGTCATAATTGAGATTTTTGACAGTTTAAGAGCAAATTGAGGACTGAAAATGCTGAAATTGTAGACAGGAAAGCTTTGTTGGCTTCTCTGTTGTTACAGTAGTAACACCCATTCTATTTCTAGAAGAATAATTTGGAAGGAAGGTCTCTGGAGCAGGAGCTCCTGCATTTGCTAAGGCAGAAGAAAAGTGCTAGCTAATAGAATGAACTCAGACCAGATGGCAGAAAAGTGAAAATAAACTGTAGAGAAAACAGACTGAAAAGTAAAAAAAAGTTGCAACAAACTCTACTCTCAGAAGGGAACAGGAGAATGTAGG
>NW_008658769.1:88947-98055 GCF_000695815.1 Acanthisitta chloris
GGAATATCCTTTTCTGGATCAGCCTGTGTTGTCATCAATGATACTTCCTTGGACTAAAGAAGAGACATGCAGGACACATTTCTAGTACAAGTTAGGGTCCCTTCTTAAAATGTTGTCAGTCACACTCAAAATTCTGGATTTTTGAAGGACATTTCTTTGTACTTTTACATGTTAAAATTACCTTTTCCTTGGCTTCCTTTCAGTTTATACTTCTGGTTGAATTTCAGCAGAAAATGTACACCATAACACTAAGAAGTCTCTTTGCAATCCATCTTGACAGCTGTTGTTCACATACCCTATGTTTGCCTTAAGAAAATAAGCAGCTGATCATGTCATCTGTTAAGTTAACCACTACTGCAAGGGTTCAAGTCAACCAGCCTCAGGCAATGCCTGGTATTTATCCTATTACAGATCAAGCAGAATCATGGGTTAGTGAGGATATTTTTGTATCACACCATTCCATTCTGAATTAGCATCAGGAGTTTATAGTGAAATAGCATGTTCTCAGGACCTCTGCTATGTTCCTCAATGTAGGGACTCCCAGATGACAGTAAGTTTGCTTATATTCCTCACTTGCAGGAATCATAGAATCAACCTGGTTGGAAAAGACCTCCAAGATCATCCAGTCCAACCCTACCGTGGTCACTAGACCATGGCACTAAGTGCCACATCCAGTCTCACCTTGAAAACCTCCAGAGATGGTGAATCCACCACCTCCCTGGGCAGCACATTCCAATGCCTGAGCACTCTCTGTAAAAAATCTCTTCCTAATATCCAACCTAACCCTCCCCTGGCAGAGCTTGAGTCTGTGCCCTCTTGTCCTGCTGCTGGTTGCCTGGGAGAAGAGACCAACCCCCACCTGACTCCAACCTCCTGTCAGGGAGTTGCAGAGGGTGCTAAGGTCTCCCCTGAGCCTCCTCTTCTCCAGGCTGAACACCCCCAGCTCCCTCAGCCTCTCCTCATGCCACTTGTGCTCCAGTCCCTTCACCAGCCTCGTTGCTCTGCTCTGGACCTGCTCCAGCACAGGAAGAAGTGTTACACATTGCTATGTTCTCTGCAGATAAGAATCATGTGAAATCTGAGGTGATACATGTTTTTTATATCAGTTCTGATGTTTCCACTAATTTTCTTGAGTTAATCAAGAAATAAAGTATTTCAAGTTTATGGTGGACAAGTGGAGAATTTGCATGAGTGAAAGACTAGGTTCTGTTTTCTAGAGCTTTCTCTGCATACTTAGTAGTCCAATACAAGTACTTATTCTGTCCTTCTAGGCATTGGAACATCGAGCAAAGTCAAATGAGCAACTGTCAGGGAAGTAAACATTTAAGCTGAAGTTAAGCTGAACTGTTGTATCTGAAAATAGGATGCTTTTCTCCTTGAAACCCCTGCAATCCCAGAAAGCTGCTTCCCAGCCTGTATAGCTGCTGTCATTTTTTTAACATTACATTTTTTCTATCATAAATGTGGAGCTTACAAAATTACAGAAGTCCCATCTGCAAAGCATAAACTTCAGAGAAACGCAATTAAGGCAGCGTTGCATACACTATCATGTTTGCCCTATTTAAATATTCCACACAGATTCATCTCATTCATGATGAAACAATTAAAAAGGACTTGCAGGAGCCAAGAAACTCTCTTGGAGACTGATTTCTACTCGTGTTTTGTCTGAGCTCCCCAAGAAAGCAGGACTGGGTCTAGGTGCTGAGCAAACTTGCCCAAAGCATCAACACTTGTGTTACTTGAAGGCAGACACAGAAGACTGACCCTTATTTCATTTAGAGTTCACATGTGTTCATTCAGGCAGCTCTTCACTTTGCTTCCAGCCTTTCTCAAGCTTCAAGGCTGGGCAAGTACACCCTAAATAGCATCTTCTACTCCCCTGTCAGGAACACTGTCCTAGACTGGACAGTCCTGACCCAGTAGAGCATTTCTTATCTTCTTATAAGGACAAAAAGGCCAAGTCTTGGTGCAGGCTGTTCAGTTAAGAGATAAGATTCAAACTTCTGTGAGCAGCTGAATGGAATGTGACAGCCATTCCCAACAGATCAATATGGGCAAGGCACAGGGAAGACTGCATGGCCTGAGGGATGGAGCAGCCCTCAAAAAATGTTGAAGGCTTCAGTGGTTTGATGTGCTGCACTGATCTATGTCCAGTTGCTGGTTATGCAGCAACAGAACAGTTTGAGGATGTTAAAAGAAAATTAGATTAAGGAAGTTAACACATGAGCTGTCTCTTCATTATAAGAACAACCATGAAGGGCTTTATGCATAAGGACATGCCTTTCTTCAGCCATAATCAGAGGTCCACATTCCTGACCCATGTGTGATTACAGAACATTACTGTACTACAGGAGAGAAGACACCCTTTGATTCAGATCATCTCACTGAAATATTCATGCAGACTCAGGCATGAAGCTATTGACCTGCGACAAGTAGCTATATGATGTCCTCTCTAGGGCAAGTACAAACTGTGTACACATCAGACCAGAAATCAACTTGGATTTCAAACCAAAGCGTGGGATTAATGGGCACAAAGAGCCCATTGTGTTAGCATACAAACTGTAGCTACAGTTCAAAGCAAAATGAAGGTATCATGTTGAGCTTTATTTACTCTTGGTATTTATAGATAAGGTAATTAATTCTAGGTATTAAATTTTAAAAACACAAAGCCACAAGTTTGGTTAAAAAAACCACCATGTTATAAATAAATAAATGGTGTAGCCCATTAATTACAGCACAGATTGGGCAGTCTTGAAACAGTTCCCAAACTCCAGACTGTGCAAGATTAACACTGTACTTACCTACTCACTAACATACACAGTTACATTTCCACATAAACACAACTCTCTGCATTATGTAACTCATTCCATTTTCAAAGATTAACTGAATGAATAATCTTAAACCATCTTCATTCACTGCTAAAGGGTGAAGGGTTTTAATATCTGACAGACATGAGTTTCTCTTCTTTGCACAGAGAAGCAACTAGTTGTGTGCACAAGTTATTACATGTGTAAATTAAGCCTGAGTACTTGCACTTAGGGTATTCAATCAAATTTGAGGTTTGCTTTTGTTTTAGAATAAAGTCTGTACCTTTAAAGAGAGAAAGATATACATAAAGCACCACCAGGTATTTCCATTATGATGACCTCACTCTCATAAATCCAGTCTGGCTTTTGATGGTGTATAATCAGTATTTCCACTTCTTGGATAAAGAGGTTTAAATGGTTTAAGTGCCTTTTCAGCAGTATTCAAACTACCTGCCAACTCGGGATTTAGGAAAAAAGACAACTGTAAAACACTTTTTTCCCCATTAAAGGTCTGTATTTCATTTAAAGAACTCTAAGATTTGGCTAAATACAAATCTCCAAACACTGGGAACAGTCAGACCCTCAACATGACTAGCATACTTATAAGCTCATCTCATTTATTCTGGAAAAGTAGCATTAAAATTTAACTTCCCCAAGCTCTCTCTTGAATCCCAAAAAATAAACTAAGTAGACTTTCAGTACATAAAATCCTTGGGCAACCAGGACAAAGCAGTTTGTGTTGAGTGTGTATCATGCTGAGCAATATGCCATGTAATGGCACCTCACCATTGTCACACATCAGAGTATGTGCAGGACCAAATTATGCATTTGGAGCAATAGAATCCACATCCAGTAAGTCCCACCTATGCAGTGCCCAAGTACACTGTGCCCATTCTCCTCTCCAGAAACAGAGATTACTCTCCCCTCCTGGAAAATGCTGGAGAAGAAGTGCCATGAGTATGAGTCATGCACCAGGGAGGGAAAGCTGCTGGGTAAGAGGAGATTCTCTACTGCAGGACAGAGAAAAAAAGGGAGGTTTTCTTCCAATGAAGCTCCTCTGCATCACAGGGATTCGGGGCCAGTTAGATCAGACCAGCAACAGACTGGGAATTTGATGAGAAAGGAAAAGACTCTCTGAAAAGCACAATGGAGCATTTGTTAAAATATAACTCTCGTTGTAGGACTTGGTAATATGGTAATGATTTTTCATATGCTATGTCATAAAAAAAAATCTAACTCTACATGCACACAAATAACAAATGTTTGGGGAAGCCTTACAGGACTGAAATTTGGAGTTCAATGTAAAAGGAAATGGGATATTAACTAATATCCTGCATGTTTCTAGTCTCTGCTGAGTATTCCTGAGTATACTCCCCATTATGTTTGGAACAGGAAGTTTCTGCAGGGAACCCTTTGGTTGAATAGGAACATTCTGACATTGAGTGACAGAATATCACATGGTTTCATATACATGAAACTTTCAGTTATAAACTGGAGCAAAAACACTGACTAGCTTACTTCATTTTGTTCAAAAATTAATATGGGAAAGGCTGCAGGAAACCTGGTACCCTTCTTGTTTCAGGTGAAATATGCTGCAGGTGCAGAGAAACAGAACAAACTTGTTGATACAGGAAAATTCAATGGAAACCAAAATCTTTCTAGAGGAAAAAAAATCCAAACAACTTTTTATAGGTGGCCTTGTTCAAGTCTTTGAAAATTTATGCAACAACTAAAGACATCACAGATAAGCCTTTAAGTCCCTGATTTAAGTTGCAGTGATCTAAATGACTGGGAAAGGATGAGAGCTGCAGCCAGCAGACAGGCAGAGCATCCACAGCATCTTCTTCTGGCCTGGTGCTCCCTCTGCTATCACTTTCCTTCATCTTAAGCACATGTCTGAAGTTAAGCACAGTTAGAAGATTTTCTGAATTATGGGCCTGGAATGAATAGATTTGCAGCAAAAATGACTGAGCAGATTCAGAAAGCTGGCACAGATCTAGCTGCACTCCAGTTGTATTCCTGTTTCTCTTTCCACTCCCTTTGCAAGCACCTGCAGCCCAAACCTAAGATGTTTTATTTTTCATATGCCTTTGAGTTTCCAAAGCTCCCTGCCAGCAGCTTCTAACATCATCCGGCTTCCCAGTATCCTGATGGTTAAGGGGGAAAGCACAGCTGCAGCTTCCCAGTGCCCTGATGGTTAAGGGGGAAAGCACAGCTTTCCAATTGCTCTTAAGCTCCCTAACACTATGCACAAGACCCAAATTGAGCAAACCTGTTGAAGGAACAAATATGTCAGTAACAAGAGTCAATTGAAATCTTTAGGAGCATAAATCAACCCTAAAAAGTTAGGAGAACACAGATAGGCACATGGAGTGGCACAGTGCATCCAGGGTAGGTTACAGCTGTGAAACAGAAGACAAAGCACCATAGTGAAGAGTTTTCCTGTACCTGTTTATTGTGTTATGCCTGTGAAGCTCTGCTGGGTTACAGGTCAGCCTGCAGCCCTAAGAGAGATGATGGAAAAGGAGCCTAACACTTCAATCCTCTTCTTAGCATCCTAGAAGAATACTTACAAGAATGTTTCCTGCTACAGAACTTCTGAAGTATGACAACTAGAAACAGTGGGCAAAGAGCTCTGAGTTTTATGCAGTTGTTCTGTCCTTGAGTTAATTCAGAGCCCAGTGCTGCTGATTACACATGGTATCAACAGAAATAAAAAGGGAATTAGTGTCTGGCATAGGCATAGTTGTACATCTCTGGAATATCTACTCTGAAGTGGCTTTAACTTGTCAGATCTTAAAGGAGACCACAGCAAATAGTGTGGAGGCTGAGGAGCCCCTTCATCATCTTTCTCCAAAGAGAATGCTAAGAAATTATGATGACAGAGCTGTTAACATCTAACACTACTGTTTGCAGCACAACAGCTCCTTGCCTTGATCCACATCCTACACTGAAGGAGAAGGAACACACGGTGGACCACTAGCAAGGTCTGCTGAAGAACTCAGTGATGGCCATCCTGGAAAAGCATTGTTTTAATTGTGTGGTGTCAGGAAGGAAAAGTAGCAGCATAGAGAGCAAAACGTGATGGCATCAATGTATACTTACACAAATTAAAATGGATTATCCCAAAATTAAGGGGGGGAGGGGTGTGACATTTTCACACGTTGTCATGGTTGTCTGTATCTCCTCAAGTAATACAGAGTTTTGACATGGTGTCTTCTTCTTCAGTCTGTGCAATTCTTTCTCTTATGACTACAAATCACATCAGATTGTCAATCTTTCCTATGCCCTGTGACTGCTGGAAGGATATAATGAGAGCAATATTTTGGCTTCCTGCAACTGTCTCTCAATTAGATGGTGATACTGAAATCTGTTCTCTTTAGACTCCTTTCTCTCTTGATCCTTATCTGCAAAGATGTAGGAGGAGAATGAGATATAAGATACAATACACATGCACAAGGAAATTCTTGGCATCACTGGGAGTGTTCCAGGCCAGGCTGGATGGGGCTTGGAGCAACATGGGCTAGTGGAAGGGTTCCCTACCCATGGCAAGGAGCTGGAGCTAGATGACCTCTAAGGTCCCTTCTAACCCAAACCATTCTATCATTCTGTGACTAAGAAGGATGAAATTCACTTTCTTAACAACAGCTTGGTCTAGAGACAGTCAGTAGTTAAGCAAGACATAAGTATTTGGATGGCTGTTTCCCAAGCTGACATGGTCCTTTCTAAGGCTCTCTCACTCAGTGTGACACTGTGCTTAAATAGACTCAAGTATGAAGTCCAATGTTTGCTGCACTATACTAATTCTCATAAAATACTGCTCAGTGGCCATAAAGAGTCCCCTTAAATCACAGGCTGAAATGCATGATTTTATCTCAAAGGAGAAAATAACTGACCCAATTAAAACAAAGAAACATTCATTTCTTCTTATCTTGCTTATACTATTTCCAGTATTCTCTACATTACCAGTAGGAACTCTATGCACCATTTAAATGCTGGAGGGAATTACCTATATGTCAGTAGAACCTGCACAGACAACTGAAGTCAATATTTTCTTCTCAGACCATGACTATGATGTCTTAACTGACCACTGTGAAGAGCTGCTGTTTAATTACAGTTGCATGTGAAGGATCTGAATCAGTGAATTTGTATCTCTGTTTTAGAAGAAACAGCTATTAACTGCCCCTACTCTGCTTTACTGAATGCCTTGTTTATCTTATTTACTACAGGAATAGTTAGTAAACTCACAGTGGCGCGTGTTAACTTTCTGAGGTTTCTCCATGTGATAAAATTCACTCTAGTCTGTAAAGATCACAGCTGTTCTCAATCAAGGTTATAAAATAGCTTTTCATTTCTGCAGCGAATGCTTTGTGCAGAAAAGCACACTAGATAAGAAGCTTTATTGTGAAGCCCTTATTGTTCAAGGCTTGGAGTAATTGCAGCTTCTGCTGGCATTAGTCAAGGCTGTGAGTGTCCAGAACTTCTCAAAAATCAACACCTAAGGCTATTTGAACCAGCCACTTAGTTACTCCATGCTCCTACTAGGAGAGTCCTCTTTAAAAAGGAGCAAAACACAACAAAAACCTCACAAACAAACAAACAAACGTCAGCTTTGTTCTCACACGGGGAAACTCCCTTTGACATTTCACCCAAGTAATAGCTCATCAAAAAATTGCCAGTAAGGCTTGTGCCACGCTGGGTACAGTCAGTACTGCTGGGAAGAGGCTATTGCAAGAGGGAAGGGAAAATGCATCTCATCACAGAATTTTCTTTGATAGGTACATGGAAATCTCCATGCTGCCAGCTCTGCAATCTTAGTCCCTGACATTTCCTGCATGAAACTGGGCTAAAAAAATTCTGTAATTGTATAGGTCAAGAAGAGAAATATAAATTATGTCTTTAAACAAACCCACACGAACAGCAGAGAATCCTTTAGAGTACAGACTGGCTTCATCTATTACCACATTTTCTACCTTGATATACTTTTCTCAGTAGGCACAGTCAAATGAATTGGTGCAGAATAATCCTTGACCACATCATGCACTGCAAAAAAATGTTGCAAAACAAGAGTGTATCCCCAGTAGGAATATACTATTCATATGCCAGGTAAAAGCAGAAATGGTTCTGGTAGTGATCCTGCAGTTATATCCATAGTTTGCTATTGGTTTCTTTGTGTGTATAACTTAAAGGCATGACTTAGGGGTTAATAAAAACTAATTTAGTTTTTAAAGTAACAAAGAATCCTATGTGCTCACACTTCTCTACATGGTTTACCTGCGAGCAGAGTTGGGACGTGAACATAAACTTTGTACATATCATTTCACACTCCTGAGATTGTCCTTTGACTTAGAGCTCATGGATGGTTATGTTGGTATTATAATGATAATGACAAAATTATTCACCAGGAAAATAGATAAGATAAATTATAATTATGTCATCTGCCATATGTAACTGTTACAACAGTATAAACTGTATTCCAGGGTTTTGAGTAGCCAAATGTATGAAATTGCTCATAATGATTACTCACAACACTGTAGGGTAGGATTTTATTTACATTGAGTAATTTATGTTCATTTTATTATCATTCTGAAGCACACACATGTTCAATAGTACTTGATAAACATATTTTAAACCTGAAAAGCTTACTAAATATGTTGATCCTACTACTAACTATTTATACCTGCCTGGACAAAAGACACTTCTATTTCTCACCTTTTGTTTGTCTCTACATATTGTATGTATAACACAATATCATAAAAGACGTATTTTCTTGCATATTAGTATATCTCCTGCCATGCAATGGGACACTGATCAGATGGAGTCTGGATTGGGGGGGGAAATGCTACTTAGTATTGACAGTTCTTTCTCCTAACACAAAGCATAACAATGTTTATATCTTTGTCTGTTTGTCAGACATGTTGTGTACTTTCTTTGTCATGTATTTCACAAAGGGCAAAATCATTAATTAGCAGAAAAATAATATAGAGGAACTACAACTGAGATTGCAAATGCCTTTCATTAGGCACTCCTGCTTCAGAAATCAAATGGCAGAAACATACATTCCTCTTTCAGTCAAGATTGCCCCTTTGGGAGTGAGTCAAGCAGTTCATGTTAGAAGAGTCCTTTGTTCCCTTCACTTAGGGTATTGGAACAGTTGGTAATCAGAGATAAATCATCTACTGTTTGCCTTAATTTAATTTGTATTTCACTCCAGAGCAAGGTGCTCAGAATTGCTTGATAAGGCAAATAAATAGAAGAACTTAAAATAGACACAAATATTAATATCCTCATTGGCTCAGCA
>NW_008658769.1:98263-99252 GCF_000695815.1 Acanthisitta chloris
AGCCTGGAATATTTTATTTACTCAGTAATCTGAAAAAGGCCAGAACAAAGTTCAACCCGAAATTGCATTCAGAGAATGTCTCTTCCAGGCTGATAGTGCCTGGCCCAAACCCCAAACCCGTTTCTAGGCTTAGAATTCAGTGTAGTGAGCAGTGATCATCAACACCCCATTCATTGTCTTTACACTGTTTTGATTACTCCTTTTCCCATACAGAAACCTGCCAGCTCTTGTGTGACCATCATCTATTCAGAGAAACTGAGAGTAAACTGGCTCTTAGCCTTTGCTTCCAGCTTGTTGTCGTGCCTTTCCATGCAATCACATCACATCAAAGTGATGTAGCTATTTGTGGTTTTTTTTCTAAAGGGCTCATCATTGCTTAGATTGTGACAATCTGAAATTACTGAGTCACCACCAACAGACATTTAGAATTACACCTCAAAGTGAAGTTAAGCTGAAAACACCATTAGCCATTGTTAAAGCAAAACAAACAAAAAAAAAAATCTAATCCCAATATTCTATTTATAAACTAACGATCGGGCTGTGTCTCCTCAGCACCACCCTCTGTGCCTACACTTCATAAGAAGATTACTCTTCTCCCTATGAAGTGAAAATTACCTTCTGGTGGGCAGAAAGTGTTTAATTATGACTCTGCTTCCCTTGTCTCCATGGCGATCCCATGCCAACAGCCTGCTTTATTAGCCCTCATTTCCCCCACCCCGCCGAAGTCATAAATCAGCTCCTGTGCCGAGCGGGGAGCGGCGCTGGGTGCCCGGCCCCCGCCAAGCCTCGGGACACTCCGCTCGGATCCCTTGGCAGCTCAGCCGCAGCATCCTTTCAGCACCTACTGCGGGAAAACCTTCCCAATCCCTGTCCGGCCGGGGTGGACAAATTGTCGGATGATGCCAGTCCCCCCCTATCCCCCGAGCGCTGCCTTACCTGTGTGCTCCCCGGGGCCCGCGGGCTCGGTGAGGATGCTGGGGTCACTCTGC
>NW_008658770.1:0-495 GCF_000695815.1 Acanthisitta chloris
ACAGGGAGACTTTGCAGGAAATTATGAGAAAAAAGGGAGCTTACCAACTCTGGAAAAAAGGACAGGCTACTCAAGAAGAGTTCATGAATATAGTTAGGTTGCGCAGGAAGTTCATGAATATAGTTAGGTTGCGTAGGAAGAAAATTAGAGAGACAAAGGCACAATTTGAACTAAATCTGGCCACTTCTGTAAGGGATAACAAAAAGTGTTTCTATAAATACATCAATAGCAAAAGGAAGGGCAAGGAAAACCTGCATTCCTTGTTGGACATGAGAGGGAAGAGAGTCACTAAAGATGAGGAAAAGTCTGAGGTACTTAACACTTTCTTTGCCTCAGTTTTTAGTATTGGGACAGGTTGTCCTCAAGACAACTGGCCTCCAGAACAGATAGATAGAGATAGAAGCCAAATAACCCCCCTGAAATCTGAGAGGAAATGGTTAGAGATCTGCTTAGCCGCTTGGATCCTCACAAATCTATGGGACGGGATAGGATCCC
>NW_008658770.1:1072-4012 GCF_000695815.1 Acanthisitta chloris
TGGCTCACTGGGGAGGTCCCAGAGGATTGGAAGTTGGCAAATGCCACACCAATCCACAAAAAGGGTTACAAGGAGAACCCAGGAATCTACAGACCTGTCAGCCTGACCTCGGTGTCTGGCAAAGTCATGGAGCAGATCATCCTCAGTGCGATCACACAACACCTACAGGATGGTCAAGGGATCAGAGCCAGCCAGCATGGGTTTAGGAAGGGCAGGTCCTGTCTGACCAACCTGATCTCATTTAATGATCAGGTGACCCTCCTGGTGGATGAGGGGCAGGATGTGGATGTAGTCTACCTGGACTTCAGCAAAGCCTTTGATACCATATCTAATAGCATATTCCTGGAAAAGCTGCAGCCCACGGCTTGGGCAGGGGCACTCTCTGCTGGGTGAAGAACTGGTTGGGTGGCCCAGAGAGTGGTGGTGAATGGTGCCACATCCAGTTGGTGCTGGTCACTAGTGGTGTTCCCCAGGGGTCAGTGCTGGGTACAATAAAGTCGCTTTGTATTATTCTGGAAATCTATATGTTGAAGCTAGTTTTGAGAGTCAGAAGAGAAGTAAGGCGAGAGAAATGCTTCATGCTCTTTTGATTTCATGGGATTTATTTTTTAAAAGGATTTAAATCAAAAGATTTGAGTCAAAGGACTTATTTACACTGGATGAATAGCTGTACTAACAGAATACTATTGTATAAATCTGATTTGGACTGGCTTATATAGTGGCATATTCTATTTCCAGTTGTAGACAGTGGCAAAATGATCTTTGATCACTAATGCAGCACATTCAGCAGTAGGATTGTAATGTACAGTCATTTCAGTCACAAACTGATGAGATTTTAAAGTATTTAAAATTTTTAGGTAACAAAATCTCTGGTAATATACTACACCTGTTCTTTAAGAGTTTCTACACCACGTAAATGTCTCCTTTATTACTGGTAAAAACTGAAAAAGAATATATGTGAAAAGTAGTGTTCTTTTTGTAGACAGGAAAAATTAGAAAATGTAGTGCTGCTTAGGCTTAAGATGAAGAGTTGAAACTATAAAACAGGGGCTCATTAACAGGCTTTAGCTTGTTCTTCAACTTCTGAAAATTACTTGATTGGTATGAGTTTGTGTCAGGAACCTATGCTCAAAGATGAGGAAATGAAAAAAATGCAAGAGAAACCACACAAAGAACAAAGTCTCAACATCTCAAAATATTTGCTCCATGTAAATACATCCATTTGTTTATTTTTAAGGGAAAGAAGTATGAATTAAAATATCTACTACTTGCTGAAAGAGGCAATAGGGATGGACTGGAACTGTAATTAAATTCCACAACATGGGTGACAGGCAGTCTTTCTAACATTTGTTATTTCCTTTCAGCAGATCTGAGTTTTCCTCTAGAAAACTGGCTTTTGCTGATCAGCATGAGTTAAAACAGTGGATAGATGTTATTTTGCCCAGAAGGTACAGCATCTTTGGCCTTTCTATACTTGCATTGTGCTTCCTGGAATGGAGGTGATCCTGGAGGCCAGGGGGGTCTTTCCTGGCTGGGCAGCTGATGCTGGGGTTGCCTGGAGGGAAAGTGTGGCCCTTGTCACCAGTGCGAAGAGGCAGTAAGGGTGCATGCTGTGGCATGGAAGGTCACTGAGGTGGGCACCTGGAAGCAAGGCTGGAAGCAGTGCAGCATAGGAGTCCCACTTAGTTGCTGGTTTTCTGTTAAGGAGTTTGAACTGCTAGTGTAACATTTCTCTTTGAGCCACTGTGGGAACAAGAGGTTAGATCCTTCTCGAGGCTCTGATCAACTCAAGGTTGTGTCTCAAAAGCATTTAAGAGTTTGGCCTCCAACTGTACTGTCCTATGTTTATAACTGTCAGCCTGGTCTGGGGCACCCCTTGTTCATCCTGAGCCATGGGCCCTGCAAGGAGAAGCTCCATCAAAGGCAGGAGGTGCCTTCTGGTGGGGCCAAAATATCAGCCTGACTCCTGTTCCCCACTGTGCTGTGCCATGGCAGGCTGTGGCTCAGCTTGGGCAGGGAGCAGGACCCGGGAAAGAAAACTCACCAGTGGCATGGGTCCACCTCCCTTCTTCATCTCTGCTGTTGTATCAGCTCAGCACCAGCAAACATCTTCCTAGCACAGGAGTCTTTCTCTAAGAACTGGAAAGGGAAGGCCCTCTCTAGCCTTTTATTTTGGATGGGCAGCTGAGTCCCACTGGATTGAGTAATTTTGGTGTAGCAGAGTACAGTATTTAACCCAGGCCTCAATTTACAGCTAAATTAAAGGGAGTGCTTGGATTTTGTGTAAACTTCACACAGTTTTTCAAGGGAGTTGGTGGAGTTTGGTATATATTCATGCCTTCAGGCCGAAGAGTTAATTGAACATGTATAGATGGTTACTCACAGTCCCGACTGGAAGTCCTTCAGTTATCTAGGAATAATCCCAGCCATTCTCTTCCAGAGAGTGTCACAAAGCAGGATTTTAACTTAAATGTACCAAGAACTGTCTTTCATTCCTGGCTGATTAGTCATGCAATACTGCTGTTGCAGACTGTACTTGGAGAGGAGTAGAAAGATTAAGCCAGGTAAAGCTCAATTCTTTCTTCCAGTGAAAGAATTAGTTTCTTCAGGGAGAAAAATACTAATAATCAGAACCTAGTAATTCAACAGTGTAATAAAACAACAGTTATAGCTGTGGTGAAAATTTATGGAATTTTTTTCATTTAATCATTACTTTTCAGGTCCTTGTCATTCTTTAACATAAAAATGATTTCATGTTTTTCTGGTAGTGAGGTTTTATGCAGAGAAAATGTTACAAGAGTAAGAGCAGATTGAGACACCGTCCCAGTTGGAGGAACCTGACTCCAACAGCCCTGTAATTATGGGATGTATTTCTTATTAATTTCTGGTTTACACTTGTTCTTGGCAAATATAATCTATGATCTCATCTCTGGAAAGAGT
>NW_008658770.1:4032-11672 GCF_000695815.1 Acanthisitta chloris
TTATCAGAAGAAAGAAAATACCACATCTTCCTGACAGTAGTAAAATTAAAGATTTACTATTGAAATAATTTGTTTCTAACAGAACAGACTCTTCCAAAATGCAGAGTTTGAGGGGACAAAAAACCCTTATGATGTTAAAAAGCTGGAGGACAAAAAATAATAATTGAATTAGAATTGGCACAGTAATTATTAAACTCAATGGATGGGGGATTAATATATTTTTCATATTATGACATTCTAGTACTACACACGTGTATGGTGGAGATATTATCTAATTTTTTAATTTTAGTTGGAATTATTTCGACCTGTTTAAAATGCTTTCCACTTTCCAGATTATATTATTTCCTAGTTATGCATAGAAGCTATATTGAGATGTTGGGAAGTGGTATAAAATAACAATATAAAATAAATTATGAAGTTCCCCAGAATCTTAATGTTTGAAATAGAATACTGAAATCAGAGCCAAAACCAAGTTTTGCTTTGAGAATCTTCTCGATAGAATTGTAAACAAAATTCGAAGCATAATGAAAATCTGGGATCAAAATAGAAAACATTTTAATATTCAAACAATTTTGATTTCTCTCAATTGAAACAACAATTCTTTTAAAACACTGGGAGAAATGAAGTGTGATTTCCATCCACTGAAGACAGGTGTGCTTCATTTATTGCTAAAGAGCACCTTGCATGTAGATTTAGCAGCGATTTGTATCTTGCTGTTACAATTTTATCCATCTTCATTTTCTCTGGTCTTTCTGCTGAGAAGAGCTGAGCATAACTTCTTTTGAAGCCACTTAGTAATTTACTGTAATCAGAGTGCCAGCTAATAAGACAGAAACATCCTCCCACAATGGAGCAGCAAGCCAAAGACATACAAAGAGAAGACATTGAGCCTCATTGGCAATGATCACTGTAATCTGTTGACCTGTCTTTCTTTGACAAAAAGAAAAACTTTTACTCTCATTTATGCAAGACTTCATTTTATTTGTCATGGTCTGCTTGTGGATGTGTTATGGCAGGGCCACTCAGAAGATTATTTAGTTTTCTACACATTACTTTGTGCATGAGGCGACAGGAGAGCAGTAAGGAAGGGCAGCAGGAAGGGATAACATGTAAAAGAGATGATAGACTGAGGAGAAAACAAAAAAAGTAACTCTAAGCTTTGTAAGTATCCCAAAGTATGTATTGTTCCACTAGCATAGAGCTAAAAATCTGTAAGGCTGCCTGGGATATTTGTGGTTTGGATAAAGCAACATTTGAGAGGAGTCCAAGGAACTGCCTGGGACTGTTCCTCTGGGTTTGCCCCAGCATGGACTCCCCTGTACAGGCTGTCTCTAGGGACAGACCCTCCTGCTCCAGACTGGGCTCTCCAGGGAAATCTGGTAGTCGAAGCCCCTCTTCCCACTCTCCCTCAGGTTGGCAGGTCTGTTTCTCCCTTTTCCCCTCACCTCTCCCTGTGTGGAGCTGAGGTGCTTGGCTGTATCCCACACTGGGGCCCCTGGGGCTGGCTGTGCCTGGCATGGGTCAACCCAGCTTCACCTCACCTTGCCAACACCTCTATGGTCCTTACCAGCACCTGGGTCCAATGCAAATGTTCATTTAATCACAAAGTAATCAGCTTTTTCTTTTTTAAAAAATTTGTCCTTGTTTTTTTACCACCTCAGTCATATCATGGCACGCATGTAGGGATAATAAGAAGCTCTGGAAAGATATAATAGTTTTTGGATGATTCTTGCAAAGAGCCCCCTGCATAAATGTGTAGGAAGAAGGAATTATTAGACTGTGGCATTTTTTGAAAAGTATTTGGATTTAATTTTCCTATTACATTTGCCTCTTCTTCCATATTTTGACACCAATTCACAATAAGTATATTAAACCATCTCATAGAGAACTGTCAAAACAAAAGAATTACAAGGCCAGTTTTTTTAGAAAAATACTTATGAGGCATTAGGTGAATCTTGGGCCATTTTTCAGCAGCCAGTGTGCCCAGAGACATGATTTCAGAAATTCTTGGAAGGAAGCTGTTTCACTAAAAAGTTTCTCAAGCAAACACCTCCTTCCTTTGCCCTTCAAGTTCCTGTCAGTGGCTGCTTTTCCCTCCCCAGGGCTCCCACTGCTGCCCTGGCTGCCTGCTGCCACCTGCTCAGCTGGTCCAGAGCCCTCGTGATGGGCTGCAGAAAGTTTATTAGGTAAGAAATGAGAAGGTTTGTACTATTAAATGTTTGTTTTGAGTGAAAGTGAATGAAAGACAAAACCAACTGCATCTTTTACAATGGTGTAAGCCTAGAGGTAACAGACTTTGTCCCAGTTTTTGTGTGTATTTTTGCTTATTTAATATGATATAAATATTAAATACCTAAATTATTTAGTTGTAAATACTGTAAATATAATGTAAAACTTCCTTCTTTTGAAATGTGGTATTTACTCTTTTTTGTAAGTGCTATGGAGCTTTGCTGGCTAAAGCCCTCAGGTTCTCTCTATCCATGATCCTAACTCCTTAGTGCAGAGACTGGTTTAAATTTAGTTTTCTAGGTTCCTGGGATGATTTGACTTTCTAAGGCCTCATTTTCAAACTCCTTTCTGCAAGAGAAAGGGAAATTGTAAGATGAAATTGTAATGGGACTTGCAGAATTGTTACGGTGTTATGGAATAAGTTATAGTGGAAGTGTGTGACATGGACTTCTGATGGAGCACAATCCTTTTGGTCATATGTATATGTGTGTGTGTCAATATTTATGCTTCAAGAGTAAAATCTCTCAAGAGATGTTTTGTTCATATTAGAGTAACCTGGTAAATATGTTAGAAAATGTCTTCCAAGTCAAACCAGCAAAATCTGACATTGTTACTAATGAGTAGTGATGCTTGTCATTTTACAAAGAGAAAACATATTTGAAAGACAGAGATCCTCCAAATAAAGTAATTAAAATCTATGACTAATTGGATACACTTCATTAGATATGATTTTGGGATGTTGCAGAGACTGTAGTCAGCACATTAAACATTATAATCTTCAAACATGTATGCAGTCCTGAGTACAAACTGTAGAGGAGACAATCCAAGTGTAAAATCATCATATCCAGGCAGACTGTGCAAGTGCTAAGATTTGTTTTTTTCCCCCCAGAAAGGAAGCTTAGTCAATAATTAAAATAAGCAATCCATATTTGACTTGAGACAAAGAAAACTAAAGTCATCTGTTTTTCACGTGGTTTTGCTTTGGCATTCAAATTTAAGCATAAATGGCAGCATGAACATGCTGTCTTTGAGAGTTGCTTTTACCAGAAAGGCACTTAATATGCAAATCTGAAACATAAATTTAGCTTACAAATGGAATTGCACAAAGATTACTGTTACATCTCCTGCTGTAGCCAGAAAGTATGTGGAAAAGATATCTTGTTTCAGAAATAAACTATAATTCAAGATGTAACTGGCACAAGTTATAACTGTCTGAGCACAGAAGCTTGCACCTTACACTGGTGCATAGCATTGCTAACTAATGCAGGCATAATTTTTATTATTTTGAGAATACTGAAGATGGATGATATGTAAATTTAATAAGGCATACAGAATTTCCCATGAAAAAGTGCAAGCATAGATCCAGAGGAGCTTATAAACTTGATTTGCCAAATTTACCACTCTTCTCATTGTGATTTGAGCTCTTTTGCAGAAAGCCTTATTAATTCAGAATTCTCCCCTTGCTGGTAGTAGGGTACCATTTTACACCACATCAGTTCAACTGATATGATTATCTACATAAGCTGTAAAGGCCATGGCAAGACAAACCCTGTATGCTCGATGTGATGTGCAATCTACTTCTGTCATATGAGTAATTTGCAGAGACTTCTGCAGGATTTCTGCATGAACTGCATTGGAGAGCCAGACTCTTACATTGTGTATGTGTGTTCTCTCTTGCATGGCAGTGAAATGCTAGGTATGGGCTGGTGTAAAGGAGATAAGAAATAGAAACTTGCTTTAAAAATATGTAACATTCTATGACCAATTCCCTGCTAGCTCTTTAATTCCCTCCCTGTTAGCACTCCAATTCTCTAGAAGCAACAATCTAGGAATTTGAAGGTATTCTTCCAACTCAGTGGAGTTTGGTTCTTCACAGTTTGTGCTTATGTAAAGGGAAAAAATAGTTGCTAAGCACTTCAATTAATTCCATGTCATTTTTTTCTTCCTTTGGAATTAAAATGCATTTAAACCCACCAGAATTATTTGGAAATTACTATTGTTGTGATAATTTCAGTATATTCTAAGCATGCCTTTTTCTAAACTTTCTATTAGGGAGAATCTTCTTCTGATCAAGGAAGAGGAGACTAGGTAATATTTTCAATAAATACTTAGCACTAAATAGTAGATAAGTAGATAATGATTTGGGACTAGATACCCATGTTAACTCTCTACAGTATGGATATTAAGTTCAAATAATACTGCAATAAGCTATTGTTGCTTGAAATAAGGCCAAAATGAGTTGGTCTAAATCATTTGGAAGGTAAAAAACTGACCTGCAGCAGAGCTAACTTAGTGTGAGTCACACTGATTCCTTGACAGAACTTCTATTTATGCTCTACTTTTAGCTGTCCCTGATTTATACTTTAGCTTTGGTTGTATTCTTTAGTCTTGAAGAGCTAGTTCTTGCATTGGATCCCAATGAATTAGTCCACAGCCTAGTACAAGAATGCATGCTAGTGACTGTATTTTTTCTGGTTTTACTTGCAAGTGTTTTCTGTGTCCACTGCTGTTAGTGAATTTTAGTGGATCTTTTCTTATGTAACACAAAAGCATGCAAATACAGACATAACAGTCTGGGGTAACAACCTTGATAGGCAGAAACTCAAACATGAAATCACAGCCATGACTTTTTCTGCAAGTATTGTCTGAAGTCTTCAACATAAGAGAACATTTTAAAACTTGTATCATTAGTTAGGATTAGAAATGGATTTGTTCAGAATGGAATGTTGAAAGTAGGTTAAATTAGCAGTTCTATCTTTCAAATATTGCTCTTCATAGGCTTAGTGAATTCTGTGTTCTCTAAGTTTAAGAATAAATGGTCTCCCCCTCTCAGCTTGTAGTTCACATCATTTGATGGGGTCACGTCTCACACATGGAAAGGACAAGTTTGTAGCAGTTGTCTGTAAATCCTTCTCAGAATACTTAAAGAATAATACTGTACTGTTTAGTAAATTGCCTGTGTCCTTGGGTAGTGTGGTGGGTTTTGAGTTTGTTCTGTTTTATTCCCAGAGCAAGTAACAATGTTTAGAAGTCATTTTGATTATTCCTTCTACCACTTAGGAAGCCGCTAGACAAGAAAACAGTCCCAGCTCAACTTTTGGTTTATCCCCAGTGTCTTTTGAAAAACACAAGTATAGAGGAAAGAAAAAAGACATCTTGCGCTTTCCACATCCATTTTTTATTTGCTATCACGTATTAACCTTTTTCATTCCCTGAATGATTCCTTGATTGTCCTGGATTAACATAAGAATTCAGAACTCACAATGAACATAATGTATTTCATATGGTCACTTCATTATTCATTGTTGTCTAATATCTCATCAAATGAGGTCTGGGCTTTTTCCCAGTTGCCCCTGTTGCTGTCTACTTAGAACACATTTTTCCCCATAGGACAGTCATTTTGCATTGAGTTTGCCTGCTATTGTCTTCATTTCAATTTACTGTTGACTGCAAAGATTATTCTTTATACACTTTTATGAGGGACACCATATAAACATAAATTGTGTTGAATTACATAATAAAAAGTCTATTAGTCTGAATACCTTCTTTCAAGGTTGTCATAATGTGTTCGTTTGAAAAAGAAGCTAGCTCAGTACCATGTTAACTGTGATAATGTAAAATGTAATATACCTGAATTAGTTTCTTTCTGTGTGTGTAATGGGGTATTCTGAACTTTGCATCAAGGTCATTTTTGCAGAATATCGATAACTTGCACTACTGCTGTGAGCCAACCTAATGAATTGTAACTTATGTTGGCTTTAACCTAACTTGATGACTAATTTTCTTAAAGAATACACCTACTGCTGCTAAATTTCATTACTTATGAAAATACGGAAAAATCATTCCTCTGTCTTTTGGTGTGCTGCCTGTTTTTCTGCCTTTAGCTGTGTCATTATTGCTCTGTGTCCCAATGTGGTAGAGTTGGAAACTCATCTGAAATCCCACTGAATCCAGTTCTGCTCTTATAACACTCCTACATGGTATGTAGAGACTTTGAGCAACCAAAGTCTAGATCAGTGACAGTGATGTCATTTTTTCATCTGTCTAAAGCAGGGAAAGCAATGCTTTTCCCATTGAAAAGCAAGCCACTACAATCGCCTGCCTGTATCAGCAGCAAATAGAATTAAACTAAATACTTACCAAATAAAAGTCTGATTTCCTAAGAAAGCAAGGCATGTACAGACATTTAGTCTGTCCAGTGGGAAGTTAGCAAGCAAAGTATAGGAAAGCTTTGTTGCAGTCTTTATTCACAGAGCAACTTGTTTACAGTGTGTGAGTACATAATAAGTACATTAAAAGCAGGCCTCCAGCCTATTTTAGATGCTGCTCCTACATGTAGTCATATTCACACAGAGCAATGCAATTATTCATTATAAACAGATGAGTATAATAAGAGAAATAATAGAACAACCTTTTTGTAAAGCCCAAGTCAAGAATAGGTACCTCTAGTGAAATTCTGCACTTTGCATCTGAGATGTTAGAAGTACTTGGTGTAATTTAATCTTATTCTCTTCTACAGGTAATAAAACAGACTTGAGACTTCCCTGACATAATCAAATAACTAGGCTTTTTGCTCTGTGTTGTTCTGTTTGAGATGACAAGCACAGTTTGGCTCAGATCATTTGTAACTCTCCATTATTTTATATATAGATCTTATTCAGTAATCAAGTCTTAACCGTGTGTATTTGCAGTTCTATAACTCTTTAGAGGTGTTTGGAACTAAAAGCATTCTATGGTATAATGCTCATCCCCTTATGCACCCAGGCTTTTAGTGTGGAGAGATGAGTCTGCAGAATGAAGATTAATGTTATTTTTGTGTGCTGTATTGCAAGGATTGGCCTCTAGGAAATTGTGTTCCTAGACTCAGTTACTTCTGTATATATAGATATTTGCACGGATTCCTAGAATTTTAGAACAGTAAATTTGCATGAAATCAAATCAATCCTAAACCTTCTCTTCTTGAAATCTTAATTTATGTAACTTCTAGCTTTGTAACAGTTTGCATGACAACACAGTGCTCCAAATAATTTATTGCAGCTGCCTAAGAGATCTTCACATGTTTTCCATTTTCTGGATCGTAAATATCAAAGCTTCTATTACTGTAGTCTAAATAATTCTGAAAGTTATTTTTTTAGATTTTTGTATATCTGCAGATGAAATATGTGTCTGTAGAACAAATTATTTTTAAATGCATAGCTGCAAATGGAAAAATAGAAAAATCCACAGTATTTGTGAATGGTTTTAATTTCTGAAAAATCAATCAAAAGTAATTTTAATCTCCTGAAAATTTAGTTCTGGACCTTCTTGAAGAAAAAAGGAAAAAGAGAGATGATGGCTAAATGGCAGCAAGGTGAGGAGTGTTCTTTTTTGGAGCAGATAAAAGAGCTACTGAATGGTTTAGGATGTTCCCT
>NW_008658770.1:11702-28469 GCF_000695815.1 Acanthisitta chloris
ACTGGTATAAATGAAATTATATCAACACTTCCTCTCAAGCACTGGACTACTGAAAACAGCTATGACTTGTGGCTCTTCCCATCAGTCCCAAAGTGTATTGTATTACTTTTGTGTCTGAAAACTCACTGGGAGTGAATTTCAGCAAAGGCACCTCCTGCAAATTGTGGCTAACGACCCAATGTTTGATACTAACAACTGCACATGAATTCCTAGGAAGTCTTGAAATGTCTGTCCTGTAAGGAATGTGAATTTGTCATTGTCTTCAGACTAGCAAGTTGCACCTTCCTTAAGCATCATAATGATTCAGTGATCTTGGCCATAAAGATTTTCCCAACTGTTTTATGCAGGATTTAGTTGTTCTGATATTGCTAAGGAGTCTAAAATTTCCAAAACAACTGAAGTAGGAAATTTGAGGAGAAATCAGCCCATTTGGATTTCTTTTTCCTCACTGCAGTTCTTTCCAAATCTGTGGTGCTATCAAGTTACTCTTATGCGTCTATTCCAGTTTAAAACTGCTGTGAACATCTTGCATCTCCTTATCAGTTTTGCTACTAAGTTGTCTATTTGACAAGAAAGAAAAGCTGTTATAGCCCTTTGAGAAACCTGCATCCCGTTTGGTAAGCAGCACCAGCCCTCTGTTGCAATTGCTTTCATCCCTGCTGTTAGCTTTTGGATAGCACATGGTCTGAACATGATAAATCAGTGCAGTAACCAAGACTTATGTAAGGAAACCTGGTGCAGAAGACTTCCAGTTTCATGATCTCCATACTAGCCATCACAAAAAGAAGAAAGCCAAAAGTAATAATACACAAGAGCAGAAGAACATTTGAGCACTCTTGCCTGGAACCTGCTTATCATTCATTGGGTTTCCCTAGAGCAGTTCTATTCAGTGAGAAATTTAAAAGCTGGAAATATGTTGTGCTTATACTGAGTGATCTGCTCCTGCTGCCCCTGGATGCTGTCATGAGGCTACAATTTTGCATTTTAAAAACCCATTATATTGATTTTTAGAAACAGTATGGCAGGTGTTTCTTTTTAAAATTATTTTATCCTTGGCTTTCCCCCTCTGGACAGAGTAAGCATTTCACAGGTTTTATTTGAGTTGGGTGTTTTTATGCACCTAAGCAATTATTTTAGAAGAAAAGCAGTTTTATCAATTGATTAGCATTCCTATGCCCAATGTGATCTGTTTTTTCATAGTAAATTTATGAAATTATGTGGACAAACTGACATGTACCTTAGTTCTGGTAAAGATGTTGAAGATAGGTTGGGAACAAATTTTTGCCCAGATATTGATGGTTCTGCCTATTTCTGTACCTTTTTGCCAGCCCCTGTGAAACAGCAGCAAAAAGGAGAGGGAGCTGCACCTGCACCTGCTGTGTAGCACAGTGCACTTTCTGAGATGGATTTTCTGGTGGTTTATTCACAGAATTTTGAGAAAGTGGCTGAGAATGTGACATTGTCTAAATGTGTGAGATTCACCTTGTCTTTTAGAACAAAGCATTTTTGGTCTGTCTCTGTATTTATTTGTGTAGTCCCACCTCACTGACAATTAGAAGTTAACAGATCATTAGGACTGATGTCTAATTACGAACATACAGTATTGTTATATTCATTTAGTGAAACTGGAAACTTACTAGATATTTTTGATCATGAGTTCAGGGAAAATGAGGGTTTCTTGTACTGAATATCTGTACATAAACTGAAATAAGAGATCTCTTATCTCTGTAATGTCCTACTTTGTTTTGCCTCTTCATAAGGATTACTGAACATATTATTGATATATATACAGAACGTCTAATTGAGGTTTTAAAATCCACTTAATTCTGCAATAGAAATAAAAGTCTGACAAGTTAACAACCACCAAAACAACCATTCAAAATGATTTGTGAGTGTCAAAGTCAAGGAGTTAACAACCACCAAAACATCATTCAAAATGATTTGTGAGTGTCAAAGTCAAGAAACTAATTTTGATTTAGTCTGACCTTATGTGTAACTCAGGGCATAAACTTTTCATCTGATAATCGCTACATTATATCTGTAATTGAGGGAAAATAGAGGCTGTTCTTTATAGAAATACTTGATTCTTTTATTGAAAAACAATGTGGAAAGGGATCAGTTGCATTACTCTTGCTGTTGCTCTGAATTCCTTTCAGATGCTGTCTCATTCTGCACCTCTTACTACTGTCTTAAATCTTCTCTGTGGTAGTGAATTGTGTTTTCATTTGGAACGGTGTGTAAAGCTTATTCAAAACTATCTTGCTTGGTTAAAACTGCTGTTTTAACTTAGTAGTTGACTATTTTAGTCCATGAGTATTCTTATTATTAATAATGCATTTAATGAATGAAAAATCTTCAGATGGGGGTGCCCAAAGTGAATGTGGATTTTGCAGGGTGGTTTTACATGTTTTCTCACTTGAACATATGAAGTTTAGTACATCATATACTTTTTATATATATCATGATTTTTCTTTCTTTTCAAGTGGTAGATTTGTCTAGGAGCAGATCACATACACTCACCTTGGCTCTGCTAAGATTTTACATAGTTCTATAATTTGTGGATTTTTCCTTTTTTTTTACCGTTTACTTTGTGTGATCCTTTAATGTATTTGACTTCAAATGAAGTAGAAGTACAGTACTGTGTCCTGAAGCATAGTTAGTCTGCCTGCTCATTCATACACTGGTTTACAGGGCCCTTATAATTTCTCATTTGCTGTTGCACTTTCTCCAAAAACACTCTCTGCTGTCTTTGCATAGCTCTGATGTTCAGCATAAGGAATACTTTTCTTTCCTTGTCCTTTTGCTTTATATGTGGGACAATATGCATCACCTAAGAGGTATGTTGATCAATATTGTAAGGTATAGGAATTACAGTCTATTGGAAGTGAAGATGAATTGAATTTCTAAGTCAGTTTGGTTCTTAAATCCTTTTTTTTTGGTGATTCTTTTTAAATGTTAATGCAAAGTTTCATCCAAACTTAAGAGAAACAAAATAAGACTTATTTCACTAATTTATTTGCCCTTTTATTGTGGTTTCTTTTGCAAGGCTGACAGGTCAACAGAGATCTCACATTCTTGTGTATTTTTATATATATTATCTGATATCCCAGATGAGAAGGAAGTTGGAGAAAAGGAACAGAATGGGATAAGCAACATCTCTGTCATCCACACCTGTTGTGAAAGGCAATTTTAGGCACTTTTCTTGCTGGGTGATGAAAGAGGAGTTGTCAGAAAGTGCCACTTTCTACCAACATCGTTCCACTGAAGCAGGAAGGGGAAGAGTCATCCTGATGCTGTTTATCAGGCCTGCTCAGATACTTGGATGCAGTCACACCAGGAAGTTTGGAAATGCTTTTTTCCATAAGTTGCCCAAGACAGTGAAGCTCTTCATTAACCAAGCTGAGTCAGAATCTACTTTATTTGGGTAAAATATTTCATGCTTTTCTCCATAACACCTAAAGCCAAAGTAGACATATTTCTTTCATTTTTTCTTATATCTAAGAAGATTGTATGTGCTGTTAATAGTGCTTTACATAGAAGTAAATAGAAACACACAGCAGTATGAAGGTCAGACTTTCAAGGCCAGATTTTAATTATTGCTTTTGGTTTAGTATGATGAGATTATTCATTCCTAGATTTTGAAAGAACTTTTTTTATTGTTTCAATGTACTATAGTGGGTCATCAGAAGCAACAGAGAAGTGATTTCAAGGGAGGAAAGCGGAAAAATAGCAGTTTCATGACAGGAGAAAATATTAGCTTTTAGAGTCTTTTATTTAGAGTCCAACAGAGCCTTTTTCTGACTAAATCAGGGATTAGAAGTAAATCATAAATACTAAAATGTTTGTACAAGAAGAACTTAGGAAAGTCATGTGATTTGACAGTTGAGGGAGTAAACTCTACAGGCTGCAGAGGTTATGACATGTCAATAGAGAACTTACACAGGTTAAGATCCTTATTTCAAAAATTGTTCAAAACACGTACTTGAATGCTTCTTTTTTCTTTCAGATACTTTTATTAAGTAATATTTAATCTAAAATCTAAAAAGCTGTTTAGTCATTATGGTCGCACTGGCATTTTTTTTAACAAAATGTAGAATTACATTCCAGTCTGCCAAGGAAATTTTGATTGAACAGTGAAAATACCACAAAGAAGATTGTATGCAAGAGTACAAGAACCCTGTGTCTGCATCCTAAGATACACAACAACTTGAAGCAGGGATTAAGAGAGGGGAACAAATTGAACTAAGAAGGACAGTCAGAGCTAAGACAGCCAGAAATGCTGGATATATATGGCTGGCAGAACACCTTCACCTGGGAAACTTTGTACACAGTTAAGCTGTTGAGTTTTCTCCCTGGAAGCACTTGTTCTTTTATTTTAATTTGTCCATGTTACACTTGTTATTAGATTTAAATCCAAAGTAGTTAGCAAAATTTCTTGATATCATGGTGCTAATACAGTAGCAGAACTCATATTAACTGGATGGATACTTTGATATAAAAAATATTTTTTTATTGTGTGTTGCTAGTTTTTACCTTGAAGCAGGGTACTTTTATTTCTCTCTCTGTTACTGGCATTGAAACTCTTGTGTTCAGGATATAGCACATAAAAGAATTTCTGAAATGCATATCACATTATGTGTATTAAACACAGTAAAATTTTCTTGAGATGCTGTTTCCAAGTAATAACAGATATTGCTTTCCTAATTTTTTTCGTGCTCTTCTATGTTTTAATAGTTTTATTCTATATATATTAAGTCAGTGTTCTATAATGTAAAGACTGAATTCTGGCATGCTAGCTTGCTAATAGTAAGTCCAAATGAAGTCAGAAGGACTAGTTCAGAAAACTGGTTATTAATTGTAAGAGTATGGGAGCTGTATAATTGACAGCCTGCTTATATGCACTTCCCACTGTTATACTAATTGCTTATATCTCCTAGAAAAGTGTTGAGAAAGAAAAGACTCTAACCTTCCCCTTTATCATTTGAAAAACTCTTATATTGATGTTTATTAATTTGTCAGGGAAAACAGAGCAGGATGACAGCTGCATCCTATTGTCAGATGCTGAGCCTAAGTTCTGAGAACTATTTCTACATTTATTTTTTAAAGTTAGGTGTATCCTTGCAAGAAGGAAAAGGGGGGAGGCATGGGGGAAAGAAAGAATTCTTCATCCTGAAATCCAAATCAGCTAGAAGTTTTGAATAGAAGGAAGAAGAGGAGATAATGTCAAGTGAGACTGGAAAAGACAGTGTGATCAAAACTCAGGCTGATATCAGCACTGTTTCAGCTAGAGACAAGATCAGCATCATTCCATGCATGGATACAGCATTACAGTGCAGGTGTGGAATAGAAACATAAGCTGTCATCTGTGACTATTTAATGGCTCTTTGCATTTCCTGTTCAAATATACTGAAGTTTTCAAAACAGAGAAGTGCTGATGGAAATAATAGCCTATATCACTGTTGAGTAAGAAGAAAAAGAATCAAAATATAGTTGCAAGTAAAAGTGAAGGATAAACTAGTAATGCTGCTTCATACATGTGACTATTTATGTATTTTAGATAAATCTCTGTTTCCATGAAGACATGTTGATTGTTCTGTTTGATTCTGCTTTTCCCCATCATCATACTGACAGTTTGTACAATGATAGGGTCATACTCAGAGCAGGTGGGATGATAGAAGTTGCTGTGCTTAGCATTGGTGATACGAATGCTGTTTAACACCTAGAATTGTTTGAATTTGCTCTGATACAGCTGCATCTGCCAAGATAAGGATTACCTAAGTTTCATTTTATCACTGAGCTTCATCCAATCAATTTAGAAAATACTGGCAAGATTTGGGTAGTGAAGGTACAAGGAAATTGAGGAGAGAAGCAGGGAGATAGCTCAAAGTAGAGAAGTCATAAGTATTACTGCTGTGCATTAAATCAAATTTCTCTTAATTTCTCTTAAAACCAGCATGTCAAATCAGACATATGTTCAAAGAACTTAAGTCAAATTGTTAAATTATTTTCAAATGGACTGAACAGCAAAGATAGAAGAGATCAGAATGAGGTCTGTAAACCTCCCAAGGCCACTTCAGGATTTGACTTTATGAACCTCATGGTGGCCCCTATCCACATCTATACAATTCACCCGTTTCTTCATGGCAATATAGAGAAAGCTTTCAGATAGTTTCTCTAGCTTGTTATCTTCTTATCTGTGGTGCAGATCTGTCTGAAGTGTCTAATGTATGTACATGCACCTGCTCAAGAAAATAAAGCTCATTACTTATGCCTTTGGGGTACTGTATGCACTCTGGTGCTGATAATACTGGCTGGAATGTGTGAAATGTCACCTCTTTCCATCTGCCAAGCTCCACCAGCTTCTCTCCCTGCCAAAACCAAACTAAGCCAATCCATGGGGGGTTTTTTTGTTTTGTTTTGTTTTCTCCTGAGCACTGAAACTTTAGCTTTAGAGGTGTTTCGTGACCAGAGTGAATAAGCTGCAATTTTTGTCCTAATGTAATGTAATGCAACGTAATAATATTTGGTGTTTTGGATTATACTGAAAGCAGTTTTGAAACAAGATGATTCAATGACTATATCTTGACCTGAAGTGGATAAGTTTTAGTTTTCGGGGTGTTGGGAGTGGGGAAGCAAAGGAGGCAGTTGGGATTGTTTTGGGTTGTTTTCCTTTCTCCAGGAGTTTACTGAATGGGGGATTTTCCTTGTGTCTGAGGGCTAGTAGTTATTGCTTTGGCTTATATTTGGAGACTGTTATGTTGTTACTTTCAGTCTTGTTTGGCTTTGAATTGGTAAAGTGGGTTTTTACTTACTTCCCCCCCCCATTCATTCTTTTCATGTGATGCCAACCTGCAAAAAATTAGTAGCAGTCAACACAGACTGTCATTAACTCAATGAATAGGAAGATCTGTTTCTGAGACATAAGCATCTACATTCTCTGTTGCTTCTTGCCTTGTTTGCCAGAGTGCACCACAAGTGCAGGACAGTGACAACACAAGTGTTGTATACCCATTACTCTGTTACAGTGCCATCTCATAGCACTGCAGCCTGTGTAAGTGTTGTGAAAAAAAAATTAAAACGGCATCAGCTTCAAGACTTGCTAGGGCTTGACTTTTTGCTCTTTCTGATGGCAGGTGGAAAAATTCGACAACTTCATCATAGGAGTTTTAATGATTTTACTGCTGAGGAAAAATGTAGTTTTCTACAGTCAGTGGGAGTGTTTATTTAAAATATCCTGAACTGTCACTTTTTCAGCCACATAGCAAGGTTGTTGAGGATGAATTGACAGAGCTGTGAATCAAGATTTCCTGCCCACATGCTTTCCTCTCCTGTCAGCCTTGTCAAATTTCTCTTGCTGAAATAAAGGAACATTCAGTTCCTTTAAAGAAGTGATCCATTCTCTGTGAGCACAGTTCTTTTTTTCTGCCTGCCTCATAAATATTTAAAAAGCATTAATCTTGTTTGTTACCTGACTGATAAGCACTGGGCAAAAAAATCTGTCAATGCAACTTCATTCTGAACTTAGATCAGAGCTTTTTGAACATTGGTACAGTTACTGAGTAGAATTTTAAAATATACCCAAATTACTTTGGACAGATTCATCATTTCCGCTCTTTAGTAGCACCATTATTAATGCATACATAACACAGAGTAGATGCAATTAAAATATATGCTTCTTTTATGATATATTCCAATAGTAGTTATTTACGTTACAGAAGGATGCATGAAATATGACTTCAAGACATCATGGATGTTTTTATTCTCCAAGGCAATGCAGGGTAGATTCTGTCACCTTAGTCCTGTAAATAGGATGCTCAGCATGAATAGAACTACAAAATGGTTTGTATGTAGTCCATGCAATAATTTGGCATTTCTATGTTTGCTGCCATTATTGTGATGGGCTATCTATCTATCTGTCTATCTATCTATCTATCTACCTATCTATCAATCTATCTATCTATTTTCCCCAATGAGCTGTTCATTTTTGCCTATGAATATTGCATAAATTGACAATCCCAGTCCTCCTAAAACTGGAACCTATTCAGCAGCAAAGTTTATTTGGGTATCTAGTAATTAGGAAATCAAGGGTCTTCAGTGATTGTCTTAAACTTTTAACAGCAGTAGTAGTAACCAGATGCAATTAATGATATTGCTTCTTTAATTTCTGTGACAGCTTTTAGAAGTCTGTCATGGATTAAACCCTGCTGGCAAATCAGTACCACAGACCCACACATGCCACACCACCACAAACACACCCTGGTGGAGTGGGGAGAAGAGTAGGTAAAACATGTGGGATGAAATAAGAACAGTTTAATGATTGAAACAAAGAGGATGATAATAAGAATAGTGGTAGCAGTAATAATGATAATAATAATCATGATGATGATGATGACAATAATGACAGTAATGATAATGGGATAACAAAAAAAGAGAAAGGAATAAAGCTCAAGAGAAACGAGTGATGCACAATACCATTTCTCATCATCTGCTGACTGATGCCCAGCCTGTCCCTGAGCAGTGATTGGTGGCTCCTCCAGTTCATATACTCTTTTCCAGGCTCATTATCTTTCTGTCCTTTTGGAAGTGTACATTTCAGATTTTTACTCTGCTAGCTTCTGATGGGTGTCTCTTTCTTCTTATATTCTTCAAACTTAAGAACCTGAAAATTGTGAATATGCCCTTTAAACAATAAATTGATAGATTTTAACTTTGCTTTTTTCTTAGCTCTTCCTGCATCCCCTGCATCCTGTTCTTTGTAATGCATGTTACTACAGATTTCTCTACTTCATAGGGTGCCCCCATCATTGCCAGTGGCAGATTTATAGGATGCACCAGGATGACAGAGGGAAGAAAGAGAACTGCAGGAGCAGAAGGGACAGGTCAGGGCAACTGAGATAAGTGAAACTGAGAGGGTGAGACAACGAGTTTTACATTTTACATCCTCACAAAAACTGCCTATGGTAATCTTCACCCTCAAACTCCAAGAACTGCTGAAATACAAATATGAAGAGTAAGTAGGGAATGGTTAAGAGGGAATAGATGTATAGAAGTTGTACTGGAAGAATGAGAGATAAGAAGGTGACCAGAATGGAAAAAAAGAAGTATGAGTGTAGTGGAGGGGAAGGCTGGAAGGAAATACTCCTCCTTGGAAAGTTTGTGGAGTCCAATTAAAGATAAAAAATCAGATAGAAAACCAGTTTTGGAGCCACTCCCAAATGTTTACATGCATTCATGAATCCTTCCAGACTTAAGACAGATTTTCTCTGTAGAGACTGCGGCATTAGATTAGTTTGGTGAGCCTGTGCTACCCAGAAGCAGGAGGTGTGGTATGAAGCTAAAATTACCTTTTGACATATGCTTATCTCTGTACCAGACAGTTTGCAGTTTCTAGTCTTAAGAGCTTATTAGTCTTCATGGGCTTGAAGTCTGCATATGTAAATTTATGACAACAATTAATGAACTGCACCGAACTGTTTTGTTTTTCATTTATCAGAATTCACCATTTCTCCTGGAAAACTAGAACACTGAAACTGAAACACAGTAGCTCCCCATTTAAAAGTAGTCTGATAAATTACATGATACCATCCCAGACTGGCAATCCAAGTCTATTGCATTTAATTTAATACTTGTAAACTTTGTTATAATAAGTTTGGCTGGGAAAACTGGAACTACAGATGTGCATCTTTACAACTCAAATATTATGGCTTCCTTCTAGCATGGCCTGTTTTTGTCAGCCTGAAAGAAAAAACTGAACAAGAGAAACTTGAACAGTTGCCTGCAGCAGGAGTCAGATACTGACTGCAAGATCAGTGGTTTAGACTGGCAGCAACCCACTGTAGTGACAGAAGGTTTCTGTAATAAAATCCTGTCTGGGAAACTAAAGCAGATGATATGAATACACATAAAACTATCCATTAGTGATTGAGGGTGCTATCCCTCTTAAAATATTGCAGAACCAACCCTTGCAATCACATTTGCAGTCTATTGTAGTGGTGATAGTCAGTTGTCAAATCTTGTGCGTTATCTATTCATGAGAGAGACATACTTTGTATAACATAACACTTGGAAAAAGGGTCACTTTCTTCTCTAATAGTGCTATTTTTGCCATCTTCTGACAACAGTAATAACTTTCCAAGGGCAGGTTGCTAGATAAATCTGAAGAAAAATATAAATATGAGCTTCCAAAATAAGCATGTGTTCAAGTTTTAGCATTAAACACTGCATATATCAGGCCCACACTTATGATCTCTGTCTGCCTGCCTTCACATTATTTCTACTCATTTGGCTACAGGCCCTGAAAAGTAATTGCTGATAAGAAATGTTATTCAGGACAGATAGAAATGTTAGTGATTATGTCTGTGCTACACCTGAGATCATGTAATAACCCATGTCTTACAAGGGCTAATTGTATAATTAGGCTGTGATATGGATGAAATACAGCAGTCATAAAGCCCAAGCTAAAGAAAGAAACTTTGATGCATACATTTTGATAGAAATTGTTCTCTTGGGTACCGTTTCAGCATTTGAAGTTGAAAAAAAAGTAGAAATGCAGGATGCTTTTTCAATGACTCTTCTGTCGATAAATAATCTTTTTTGTCAATGTTTCATCCTGCCTACTCTCCTAAATGCCCTATTCATCTATTTTTAGATTTCCTTTTACATATTTACAGTAATTGACCCAAACATGACCCAAATTTTATGACATAAACCCAAGCAAAATGTTTCTAATTCTGAATTAAAAATCTGGTTTCCCCCCACATGACCATTATGCTGAACAACACACACAACAGCCAAGAATTTAGTAAAATAATTTCTTAGCTTTCTAGAACAGCTTTTAAATTGCTGACTGCTAAAAGGTACAGAGCAAAAAAGAATGCATTATATCCACCTCTTGTCGTTTTCCCCTAAGCTTCACCTTCAATTTGTTCTCAGAGGATATTTTTGCAAGTTCTTAATCAGAGTTGGACTCCATGATCCTTGTGGTCCCTTCCAACTGAATATTCTGTGATTCTGTGATACTGGGCTATATCTGTCAGTCTTCGGTCTGAACCATAACAGCCATTCTTTTCATTCTATTGTTTAGCTGTACAGGTCTTTCAAAGAAAGAAGTATCAATTTCATTTTAGGTAGTGGAAATAACATTTAATGTCACCAACTTTAGTAAAAATATGCTTGCTAATATCTCCCAGAAAAAATATAGTAATGTTTTATTTTGTTAGATAACATTAATGAATGATATAGTCTAGACATGGTAAACTATTTTGCTAATCTGATGGTGGTCATTCTGTTTATATTTTTTCCAGTGCAAACTAGGTATAACTCTAGTTCACTCATGATGTTAACCCTGTAAAGCTTGCTTAAGGGAAAACAGATAAAACAAATACATTTGTACATGATCACAACTAATACATAGCATACAGTTACTCTTTAGGCTCTTTAGGGTTAGGGTTAATCCATTCTAAAATTTTATGTAGATTCTGTAGAAGAGATTTTAATTCCTTTTCCTGATCCTTCATTTCCTTCTGAAGACTGTGCCTACTGCTCAATCCTTTTTAAGTTGAAGTATTAGATTTAAGTGAACTCTTGAGCTTTTGAGTTTTAATGAGATCTTCACCTTACACAGGAGTAGCCATTGGATTCCCAGTAGATATCTCAGTGACTTTACCTAAGTAAACTAGTAAGAGAATGACAGGAATCCTCTTCCATTCTGATCCCTTAGTGTGAATTTCCTCATGCTCTGAAATCTCTGTACCAGGTAATATCTGCAGTCAGAAACTTCCATGAGTAAGGACCTTTCTCTCACAGTTTCTGTTATTTCATTAAATGGAAGAGAAACATCAGCTCTTCAAGGATCACTTTTTTCTTGCATTTGAAATGATTAGTATACAATCATTGCTTTTAGGCAGAAGGCTAAAAAAAAAACTTTTTAATGTCCATTGTAAAACTCTTTAATATTATTGCCTGTATGGTAAATAATTAAGTAAAAGCTTTTGTATAAATGCTTCATATTTGCATAGGAAAAACTGTCCTGAAAATAAGAGTGCCATTTAGAACTGCGGGCATCTGATGTTCTACAGATACCAGTGGATAACAAAACTAATCCAATAATATGCAGTTCCTTAAAAGGAGACGATGTAATAGATCCTACTTGCTGAAAAAATTGATTTTACATGTAAATGTAATCCTTTTCTAAAGACAGATTTGTTCCCAAGAATACAATTTGAAGTAATGAGGTTGCCTAAATCTGATGGTGCTTCTATCTCGTGTTTGAAAGCTTCAAAGATGAAAGAGAAATTCATAATCATTTTGCAGTCAAGTTTAAATAATTCATTTGCTTGCTTACTATTCAAAGAATACTAATAAAGTGAAATATCTTTCACAGTGAAGATTTCACAGTAAGAAATATTAAATGTGTCTAGGAAATATAATTTACTGAGCTAATTTTTTATTATCCCATTCAGATGTTATTGTTGGTGTTGCAGATACTCTATTGCTGTAGAACTTTCCAAAGTGCACAATGTATTCATATCATTTGCTCATTTGTTATGCAAATAGATATAAGGCATAAGATCTTTGATGTGAAGAGGAAATATAGGTGAAGAACTATAGATCAGATGCCTCTCAAAGTCTATAAACAATGCAGTCTTGTCTATCCAAAGGGAATGCATAATGGATGTCATATTGTAATCACGAAGAGAACTTGTGTGGTCTTCATGAGTGACAAATTTACCCTCCATAAAACCATGTGATTTTTAATTTAGAGGGAATATTTTCTTGGAAAATAATGCAGTACAGGATAAATATCCTGAATTCAATCAAGAATTCTACTCTGTTTAATGCTATCTTTCTTTTTTTTTTAAATACAGAAACATGGGCTGTTTTTTTGTAGTAGGAGGTCAATCCTCTTTCCTCAGAGGCATTTGAAGGGCTAGCACACTACAGATGTAGCTGCTCTAGCTAGGGATATGCCAAAAATCCAGCAAACACAGGTGCTAAGGTTAGACTTTCATGAAGTGGTGACATAAGCATAAAATACGTTCAATGATGTATCATCACAGATTCCATTTTAAACATTTGAACATGAAATTTCCTCCCATTTTGATGAAAGTTGTGACACGGCACGATTGAATTATTTTAGTCAGAGCACAGGTGAAAATGATTCCATTTAATAACTTACTAGCCTTGTGGAAAATATTGTGGGAGTGTGATGATGAAAACGTTAAGTCTGATTTGTTAAGTTGCACTGTGATTGGCAAGATGAATGACTGGTTGCTTTTATGAAAAGGGTTTTCTTATGAAAAGCTGTTTCAGGTGGCAAGTTAGTGCCTGTCATATACAAGGACAGTTTCATATTTTAGATACTTTTTATCATGACATTAGCAGAAAATGCTGAGGCTGAGGAGGAGAAAGTTTATTAAAACAAAAATGTAGAGCAATAAGTGTTTATTTTCTGCAGCAAGACACATGTAATACCATTGTGTCAGGTACTTGGGGTGAAGTCAGAAAATTTTGTACTAGAAAGGACAAGATGCCAAAGGAAGTAAGGATGCATTCACTAAATCTGAAAATACTGTAGAAGTCAATCCCTAAAGCTAAAGGTAGTTAGGATCATCTTTGAATGGATAATTCCATATGTAAATATATGGATTTGTAAATATTTTAAATGGATAATTGCATATGTAAATATATGGATTTGTAAATCTTCTGGATTATGAACTTCACTGAAAACAAATTGGTTTTGCGAGTCCTTAATTGTCTCCTCAGGAAAGTAACGAATCCATGTACTACCACAGCATCCCAATTGTCATCAGTTTGATATGGTGTTAATTATAGTATATATAGGCAACTAGATTTTTATTATTTGAGATATTGCAGATACTTGATAAAAACAGTGGTAATAAAATTGGGTGTCAATGGTCTTAGTGCCTTACAGAGGATGGTATTAGAATTGTAAAGCTGTTTCCAACTGAAACATGTTGTATGCAGTACAGTATGACTGTAATTTTACCCAATATGTTTGCTGTTTACAGTGGCTGCCTCTAAGCTCACTCATTATTCATAGACTTCACAGTACCTGTTAGGGGTTTTAATAGGTATTACTTTCTAGGTTCTAAATTCATCATGTAAAAATATGGTAGAAATACTTCATGCTCTTAATGAGTCTGACCAAAATAAATCTGTAGTTTTATCATCATTTTTATTTTTCTTGACATTTTGGAAAAAGATTGCTGCATTTCAAAGTATTTCTAGAAGCATTCTTAATATATTTTTATAGTTATAAATTATTTCCATTCTTTAATTTGGAGATGTGAGGTGCTGCAATTCCACAGCATGAACACTTTCCTTATTAGAACATTAAGCAAGTCTTCCCCACACTTGAGGCTTAGAAGTAAGGGTAGCTATTCATGTTTTCATGTGGATAGCAGTATCCTATCTCTCTGGCATAATCCTCAATTTCTTCTGAGATAAGTTTCCTTTCTAAATTACTCATTAAAATATATAGGAATTGTAAGATTTATTTCAGAGTATGAAACAAAATTAGTTTCTTTTCTCTCTCAGATTGCTTTTTCTTTTTAATGTATGGTCGCTAAACAGAAAAACTCTGAGTTTGTAAAGTAAATTTGAGAGAAATTAATGCTTCACTAAACACCAGATAATAAATTCAATTGTAATTGTTTAGATAAAACAGCATTTTATTTTTTTCAGTTGTGTTTAAAACAAATATACTTTTTAATTTTTAAGTTATTTTATGGAAATAATCATAGAATCATCAAGGCTGGATGGTCGCTAAACAGAAAAACTCTGAGTTTGTAAAGTAAATTTGAGAGAAATTAATGCTTCACTAAACACCAGATAATAAATTCAATTGTAATTGTTTAGATAAAACAGCATTTTATTTTTTTCAGTTGTGTTTAAAACAAATATACTTTTTAATTTTTAAGTTATTTTATGGAAATAATCATAGAATCATCAAGGCTGGAAGAAACCTCTAAGATAAGATGGTCAAACCATTAGCTGCCACTCCACTGTAACCCCTAAATGCTAAACTGTATCCTCCAGCACCAGATCCAGATGTCTCTTAAACACTTCTAGCAATGGTGTCTCCACCACCTCCCAGGCAATCTGTTCTAATGCCTGACCACCTTGACAGTGAAAAAATTTTTCCTGACATCTAATCTGAATCTCCCCTGTCTCAGGTTATGACCGTACCCTTTATGCAGACATAGCAGAAGAGACCAGCCCCTACCTCTCTACAACCCCCTTTCAGGGAGTTGTAGAGAGTCATAAAGTCACCTCTGAGCTGCCTCTTCTCAAGGTTAAACGAACAAAATTCCCTCAGCCAATCCTCATACAACATCTTTTCTAGACCTTTTATGAAGCTCACTGCCCTTCACTGGACTTGCTCCAGTGCCTCAATGTCCTTTTTAAAGTGAGGGGCCCAAAAGTGAACACAGCACTTGAAGTGTGGTCTCACCAAGGCTGAATACAGTGGGATGATCACTTCCCTAGTCCTGTTGGCCACACTATTCTTGATACAGGCCAAGATGCCATTGGCCTTCTTGCCACTTGTACACACTGTTAGCTCATATTGAGCTGGCTGTCAACCAGCACTCCCTAGTCTCTTTCTGACAAACAACACTTGAGCCACTAGCCTGCAGCACTGCTTGGGGTTGTTGTGTCCCAAGTGCATGACCTGGCACTTGGCTTTGTTGAATGTCACGCAGTTGTCCTCAGTTGTCCTTAGTCAAGACAGTCCAAGCCTCTCTGTAGAGCTTTTCTACCTTCAGGCAGATTGACATTCCCACTCAATTTACTGTCATCTGCAAATTTACTGAGGCTGCACTCAATCCCCATGTCCAGAATATCAGTAAAGATGTTAAATAGGACTGGCCCCAATATTGAGCCTTGGAGAACATCAGTATTGACCGGTTGTCAGTTGGATTTAGCTCCATTATCCACATCTCTTTGGGCCCAACCATTCAGCCAATTTTTTACCCATATATATAGCACATACTAACTTCGATACTCAAATATGGATAATTTTAGAACTATCTTATTTGACAGGAAAATGAATGCCCATGTACCTTTTCAATCATTATTCTTTTCTTAGTTATATTATTTTGGATTTACATTTCCAGTAATTAGCCCTGGTTTGTACAAAGATTTCATCATGTATGAAACAGTAAAAGTTAGTCACTTAAATTAGCGGCCTAAACAATGAAAAAAAAGTCAGCTTTTCCAAGAAAGTGATGGGTTTCATCCATGGGCTTACTGCTACGAATGCTCTTAAGCCTCTATAGGCTTGGGTACATGGCTTGTAAACTAGGAAGTGTATGAGTAGTTCATTTCAAATTATTGGGTATTTCACTGTAAGTTTTTCCATAATGTAAGAAATAAGATCAAATTAATTAGTTTTTCTGAAAACATTTTATAATAAAATTTTCTGGTAAAAGGTGTTAGACCAGCATGTCTCATTGTTAAAATGTCTGCATGCAGATGTGTTTTAGGGTTTAAACCTTTTCAGACATTGGTGTCAAAGGGAAAAAAGAATTTGGTTCAACATGGTAAGGACAGAAATAAAAATGCACTGGTTCACAAACTTCTGTGTCACATAATATAAATTTGAGATTTGCATAAATCAAGGCCAGAGTTTTTGAGGTATGTAGTAAATTGACCTGAAAAAGCAAACTGGGAAGGCCATCAGAAGGAACTGTTAAAAATTACAGCCAACGTTTGGGCATTTGATTCTGCATAATGGTACTGTAC
>NW_008658770.1:28487-32075 GCF_000695815.1 Acanthisitta chloris
CCTGATTCTAATTGTCCCTGATCAGAGTCTGCCTGATTTACCAATTGGAGTCAGCACAGAGGCACAGCATGCACTGCTCACTCAGTCAGCCAGTATATGTGCCTTACCTGAATGATTATCCATGGCAGAAATGCACAGTCTGTTGCTGATGGCTGGGCAGTGATGGACATGCTACCTGATCAAATAATATGTTTTACACTCATAAGGACACTGCAGTATTAAAGTCAGTGTCACTGATTGCCAGACAAAACAAGTGTCAATGTACAACACTCAAGCAAACCCTGCTGTGCTGTGTGCTTGGTCGCCATTGTGACTAATATATGTTGATGTCTCAGTCAACTGAACTAGAAAACACCTTTTAGTTTACTGTATTCAGTAACAGCTGCTACCTCTACAATTTCCTAACCTTGGGTTAAGTTGAAAAGGCTGCTCTTCTGATGATACATGCTTTGATTTTAATTATATTGTACTATTCCAAGTGCTGTAAAATTTGTGATAACATATCTGAAGACTAAATTATGCCACTCTGTTTCATGCCAACTATATAATAGTTTCTATTCAGTAGGAGTTCAAGTTGTCCCATTGATAGCAAGAAGCTCACTTTCAAAGTAACATGGAATCAGGGTATTACAAGTTGGATCTGAGAGATTGGTTCAAATGTTTTCACCAAGTAAGTTAATAATAAGAAGCCATTAGAGGGTGTTTGAGAAGAAAACAAAAGTGGAGAGTAAAGTCAGACAAATTGTCTGAATTTCTGGAACAGTAACTCTTGACAACCTCTTTTGATCATACCTACCTGCGAGGATTTGGTAAGATATGACATGACTACTCATTATTTAAAGAGCACACCTTTACATCCATAAATAAAAACTGCAGTGCAAAAGAAGCATCAGTGAATGAAAGCATTTACTGAAAAGAAGGAAGAATGCTTAGTAAATAATGGAGTTTAACTTTTTTTCAAGATAAAGCACATGCACACTTCCACTGAGTTCCAAGTTCGTATTATGTAACATGCATGGGAGAATACATGAATGCGTTTCTGAAATTAAACGTGCATGCCTAATATTATGTCATTATGTTTCTGCAGTTTGACAAGCAAGCAAAGTTAAAACTAATCTCTCTGGTGACCAGAAGAAAAAAAAAAAAGAAAGAAATGAGAATTGATTGACGGAGATTCTAGCTGAATAGAATGTATTTCTACTTCACAAAATATTGTGCAGTAAGGAAATTAAATGTTGGCAGTGAAGAAGTTATTTTTCTGTAGAGATGTAAAGATCTTTGACCTCATGCTGGCCATAACTGTTCATACAAAGCACTACTGTTCACCTGGGATCTGAAAGGCTGCATTTGTGTAGCACTGAACCTGTTCTAATAAGTACTGACTTTCTGTGAGCTATCTTGCAGTTACTGTGCTTCCTGCTGCTTTCATTTTAAGACAGACATATATGTTATTGCTCTAGATGCCTCTGCATGATGGTTTAGACATGGTCTTTATCTTTTCCCCCCACCTCTGGATTTAGTTTAAAAAGAAGAAGGAAATCTAGCTAGTGTATTTTAAGCATTAAATCTTGTTTTCAGCACATTTAGAACTCTGGGATTTTGTTTAAAAATTAAATGCAGTCCAAATGGTGCAGTTAAACTTCATGATACCTGAAGCTGTCATTCATCATTTAATAAAAGTACTGGTGAGACATTACTGTAGAGAAGAATGCTAAAAACAGGTTTTAGTATGAATGCATTTGAATAATGTTGAAGAAATGTTTTATCTATTAAGCTATTATTGGGCTCACTGATGAAAGTAATGGATGTAGTAATGGAATAACAAAAAGGTGATATCATTTTTTGAAGGTGATGCAAGGCATAATTATAGCTAGGGAGTTAAAAGATGAATAGAACTGGGTGTAGAAAAATTGATAAACAAAGAATCTTTTTTTAATATCTAAAGAGTTACACTAGTGCTTATCTTTTTTCTGCTGTTAAGAATAAATAAAGGTAATTTCACATATTTATTGCACTGGTAAAATTAAACTCTCTGGAAATATTTTGTTCACAAGATAGCAGGTTTTTTTTTTTTTTAAACTCACAACTATTAGGAAAGTTAAAAAAACTGTTGAATAGAAATTAAAAAAATGCAACATTTTGTATAAGGGGATTTAATTTTGATTATTTCTTTTATTCTGTAATAGAGTTGAGTCCATTATTCCCCCCTTACAAAACTTTATGTTTCAGAAGATTCAAATTTTAGTCGACTTCAATCAGGCCATCATGATTATAACTGATAATCAGTCCTATTTATGACAGCCATTCACTGATCTCAATTTGTGTAATAAACCTAATAAACACAGTTAGCGTTTTCTCCTTTTGCACTGCAAGAGTGTGTGGTAGGTTGACTCTGACTGGATGCCAGGAACTCACCAAAGTGGCTCTATCACTCCCCTTCTCACTTCGAAGGGCGAGAGAAAACGTAACAAGGGTTTGTGAGTTGAGACAAGGTCCTAAACAGGGTCACAAGTCCTACCAGAAAACCTGCTCTAATATGCCCGTGTGCTCTCTCAGTGGCTCTGCAGGTCCCTGCCAGCAACCTGCTCCAGCATGGGCTTCCTACAGGATCACAGCCTCCTTTTGCACATCCACCTGTGCCAGTGTGGGTCTCCTCCATGAGCTGCAGGTGGATCTCTGCACCCCCATTGACCTCCATGGGCTGCAGGGGCACAGCTGTTCCACCATCATCTTCACCAAGGGCTGCAGGGTAATCTGAGCTCCAGTGCCTGGAGCATCTCCACCCCGTCCATCTTCACTGAGTTTGGTATCTGCGTAGTTGTTCGTCTCACATATCCTCACTCCTCTCTTCTCTGTTTGCAATTACATCTACGCAATAATTTTTTTTCCTTCTTAAATGTGTTACCACACAGTCATTACTACTATTGCTTATTGGCTCAGCCTTGGTGCAGCAGTGGGGCATTACTACAATTGCTGATTGGCTCAGCCTTGGTGCAGCAGTGGGCTCAGCTTGGAACCAGCTGGCATTGTACCTTTAGGGCTTGGGGGAAGCTTCTAGGACCTTCTCACAGAAGCCACCCCTGTAGCCCACCCTCTACCAGGCCTAATACACTGTGATTTCCTCCCATTGTAGAAGTTGCTTCTATTGCTGCTGGACATGAGAGGTGGTCAGTGCTATCTACTGCTTCTTCTCTTGGTATTTTTCTTTATTTTTCTCTAATCATCTAATGAGTCATTATTATACATCGTGAGAAATGGAACAAGAAAGTCTTCTGGATTATTTGCTTAAATACACTTAGCTGAAAAGAAGAGATGTACTTACTGTGTAGTTGTTTGGAGTAAGATATCCATTTTAACCAAGATACAGAGTAGTTTATTTGTCAAGAAACACTTGATTAATGCCTCTTTAGCCACATTACACTGCTGTTGTCACTTCCTGGCTAAGGTATTATGATTCCCAAGGGTTTATTTTATACTAATTAGCACTGTGCTGAGCTGTGCATTGTGCACTGTATCCTATGTCATTCTTTTTTATGGGACACATTGAGCTTTGCAAAATGTGTTTGAGGCTGAAGAGGAAATTTTTCA